>NC_080634.1:74881077-75118577 GCF_027579445.1 Ammospiza nelsoni | reverse complement strand
TGTGGTTTTGTTTTGTTGTTTGTGTGGTTTTTTGTTTGCAGTTGATTTGCTTTTTTCTTTTCTCTGCCTGATACAATTTCTTTGTTTCTTTTTTCCTTTTATTTATTTTTTTTTTAATGGCACATACTGTCAGTGTAATATAAAGCCTCTGTTAGTTTTGACAACAATTCAGTGATACTTCGCATTTTCCATTGGGGCCTGATTCATTGAATAGTTACCTGAGTCATTCTGACACCTGCAGTAAAAGTCACATTACTAACAGCAATATATAGCTTCATAAGATCTTTCCTTTCACTTAGGAAATTACCATGCTCTGTAACAAAGATGTAACCACGGGGAATTTTATTAGCACGGGTGAACAGAAGGAGCAGGCAAAAGCATCCTGAGAGCACTTGAGCAATGCAAAAGACCACAAGACATGATCTATGTAAATTGAATTCATACCATATTGTGCCATGAGCTCTGTTCGTGCTTAATATGTGCATTGTGACTTTGAGGTAGCCAGAGACACATTTAAAATGCAATGGAACTTCCTAATGGATTCAAAGATTTTGGTATCCAATTCTACTACAGAATTACTTCTTAAATCGGCTTCAAATACTTTTCCCTTTAACTTCCTCTTGGGTTATCAAAAAGAAAAAAGACAAATCTTCCTTGTTTTTGTCTGACTGTCATTTTTTCTTTTTTTAAAAAAATTCTTTTTTATGTTCTCTTCCTTTTTCTATCATATTAAACTGTACAAAATCTTTTTACCTTTTTCATAAATTGGTATGAATTCTTTTTATAAAATAAAAAGAAGAGGGTTTCTTGTTCGACTTTATGAATTGGCAATAAAAACATAAATCACATTTTGTTGTTTTTGTTTCTTTTTCTTGTGAGCAAGAACATGCATCTGAATATATGGTGTGGCTTTGAGTTTTTGAAGAGGCAGATAGAGCATGGAGCCAATAATTCATAAGAAAGAATTGGCAAACTGAATTGCAACCTGGTGTTGCAGCAAGTCATCAGATTTCAAATCAGCTTTTGTCCTACAGGAAGGAATGACTTTTTCTTATAGAGGTGTCTAAGCTTCTTTTAAAGTAACACAACCACATATTTCTCTTGTTTTGGAGTCTATGTCAAAGTTAGTATCTACATACTAGGTTTTTGTTAAAAGGGCTGAAGCTGGGGCTTATCTGACAGAGTGTGGTGTAGTGTTTTAAACCAGAACAGGTTTAATACATGTATGCAGCATCCTACTCTCCAGTAGTGGGACAGGGAAGAAAATCAGGAGGGCAAAAGTGAGAAAACTAGTGGGTTGAAAGACTTTTTAATAAGTAAAGCAAAAGCTGAATATGTAAGCAAATCAAATTAATTCATTTGCTTCTTCAAATCAGTAGATAGTTATTTAGCCTTTTCCAGGAAAACAAGGCTTCTTCACATGTAATAGTTACTTGGGAATATAAAAGCCAGAGTGTCGCAGACATCTTTTGATTAAAATCCTTTCATTAGGATTCTTCCTGCTGAAGCTGAGAAGTTTCAGCAACAAAGTGTAAACAATGGTTGTCTGCTGCTGTGGAATGCAACAGGTGGATCCATGATTGGTCTCCTGTGGATGTTTGGATTTACTGACCACTCCTAGCAGAGCTGCTCTCGCTTTCTGCCGGGACAGAGAACTTTGTTATTCATTCTTTCTATTCTATTCTTAGCTTAGCTAGCCTTCTGAGAACCTTTTACTTTCTATTCCTTTTAGTATAGTAATAATATAGTATATATATCATAAAATAATAAATCAAGCCTTCTGATCATGGAATCAACATTCTCGCCTCTGTCTCATCCTGCAAACCATTGTGACCACTGTCACACCAGAGGCAATAGAGGGGAAAAAAACCCCAAAAAACCAAAAACAAACAAACAAACAAAAAAAACAACCCAGGGAAAACACAAGAACAAGAAATCTCATATCTTGAGATGAAGTCAAGGAGATCACTTACCAATTGCCATCACATACAAAACAGACTCAGACTGGGAACAATTTGGTTTATTGCCCATTAAGCAAGATATGGATAGTGAGAAAAAAAAGCACAAGCATTTAACTTCTTTCCTCCCCCTATTCCCTGGCTCACCTTCACACCTACATCCCCAATTCCTCTATCTGCTCCCCACCAGAGCAGTTCAGGGGAAGATGGGAAATGGGGGCTGTGTTGATAGCATCTGCTCTCTGCTGCTCCTACCTCCTTACAAGTTTATCCAGAGCTGGCTGGACTATGCACAGACAGCAGGGGGAAAAAATCCTTTCCCCCATGGAATTCCTCCTTCTCTTCAGGCTTCAATCTTAGTTCTAACCTCATCTATCTTCATGACATTTTTATCCTTTCTTAAGTATGTTTTAAGTGAGGCACCACTATTTTGGCTGAGAGCCTCAGCCGTGCCCTCTGGTGAGTTCATTGGAGCCAGCTGCAGTGTGGCATATGCAACATGGGCAGCCCCAGCCTCCCCTCACTTACACCACCCCTGCAGCCATCTATTACCACAACTTTGGCATCTAGATTCAACACAGTTTAATTCAGTATTTCATGATTTCATACAGGGCAAGACAACCTTCTTCTCCACTATTTGTTCTTTGTATCATTTGGTTCTCAATAATTTTTTGTTCTGTCATGTATGCAAGCTGGAAATTTATCTCTTAAACACAATCTTCTACACTCCCACATAGCAGGAGTATTTAATGGTAGCATAGTCTTACCTGAAATGAAAATAATACAATCTTATATTTTTATATGGCATCAGTGAATAAGGGCAAATAAGAATTATTCTTTATTTGTGACTAAGTAAAACCTCCTTATTCATCACCCACCTAGTTTATTCTTTTCTAATTACTTTGTAGGTTGATCATCTTATAAGAACTCTCAGTTCACACATCTGGCTTGTGCCTCCTTTTCTGCCCCTTTGCTAGATAATAAAAATTTATATGAATTTATCAAACACACAACTAGAAAATTATATGGAAACATTTCAAAGCCAGTAAAAGAACTTCAAACAATTTATATTTTCTATTGGAAAGAGTAGTAGTGAGATATGCTCTGTGTCTGTGATTAAGAAGCAGCAGGCAAAGATCCTGCATCACAATTTTAAACACAGGAAGTCTGAATTAAATAATTGAGGACAGACACTCAGAGGCTGATGAATAGAAGTTATTTCTAAGATTAATCATCATTTTTGAAGAAGAGAAAAGATAAGGTTACATGATTTTTCATCATAAACTTATTAAAATGCACCTTTTTATTTTCACTAGACTGACAGTGCTATTAGAACTCAAACTAGAATAGAATTATCTAATCTGCTTTTTATATGGTAGATCTAGCCCACATGTCCATAAATACTACCTGTTTGTAGTGTTTGTTTCTTTTTATATTTTTTTCTGTTCACGTGCAAACTCTTCAAAAGCCAAGCCAAACAAAAATCCTCCCACTACTCTCCACAGGATATGGTGATGCAGGCAGAGAACAAAAAGACCTGAAGACAATTTGTAACTAACATGTAAAACAACAGGTAAAAACAAAGTGGATTAAAAAAAAAGAGATAACACAAGCAAATCCCAAAATATTTATTAATCTTTGCACAGCAATTAAGACAGCAAGTTTCTGACTGTTAGCAACTGCTTTAAAGAGATTGCCATAACAGGGTCTCTGGAGGAACACAAAGGAAAATCGTAGGTTGCACAGCAGCTGATAGTCTTGACTGGCAAGAATGTTGCTCAAGAGGCTGAAAAGCTGCTCATGTTGACATCCTTGGTCAGCATTTCTCAAAAAAAAAAAAAAAGTTGTCTTTATATGTAATGTTCTTTCAAGATATGTGGCAGTTCAAGTATAAAGATTGTCCATATTAATATTAAGGTTTCAGAACACTAAGCTGTTAGTGAATCATTTACAATAGCAGCAAAGGCAATATAGCTTCCAATAGGCTTGTAATACAAATTAGGTATGTTTTGTTGCCGTGTGATATAAAATTTATTCATACAACTTGAACCTGATCACACAGCTCACTCTTTACAAAGCCATAGGTTACCCCTTGCACTTCAATTACATTAAACCTCTGAAATAAGAGTTGAGGTAAAGGCAGGAAGATCCCTCAGCAGTTACTGTCGCAGGCAAACAGACAGACCTCGAGAAATTAGTTTAATTTATTGCCAATCAAACAAGGGTAGGACAAGGAGAAATAAAACTACATCTTAAAAACACCTTGCTCCACCTCTCCTTTATCCTGGACTTTAGTCCTTAGTTCCCTGTCTCCTCTGTCACAGTGGTGAAACAGCCTTTGTGCATATGAGAAGAGCTGAATTATCTCATCTGCTAGATGAAATAAGTGTTGCTGCATCTGTTCTTCTTCTTCAATAAAAGCAGTTTGGCTTTCAGAAAGACACATTGATTCAGAGTGAAAATTTAATCTCAAAAGATCCAATGAGCTGATACAAACTTCTAGGAATGATCACAGAAATTTTTTGGAATTAAAAAGTTGGAAACAAGCTTTGTAATTCCCTTAAGTATGCCTCAGGAAGGAGCTATCTTTTGAGGGAATTATCTGCAAAAGTTGCAAAACATCTTTTTTTCTGTGATGACATGATCCTCTACATTAGTCCTCATAGTGTAAGTAGGGACTAAAATTTAATATTTTTCAACTGCAGGGCATCCATCGTTACTTATTTTCCCTGGAAATACAGTTTCTGGAATGGAAAAACATAGGACTTCATTTCTAGCTAAGAGGGGAATATGTGTTTCCACTAATAGGAGGGAGAGTGATAGACATGATGGCCGCATACAGCATGAAGGATATTGCATGAGGGAAACCTTAAAAAAAATTTTTTTTCATTTTGTCAACTGTCCTGTTATATGAGAAATAAAAAATAAGAAAAATACCACCTATGCCTGAATTCCATACACTACCTTCAGTTCAAATATAGCTTTTTTGCATTTTAATACTGACCTTTGATACCAGAAAAAAAAAGAAAACTGGCACAGTTAGCATGTAAATTATTAATGCATTCCTTAAAAAAAAATTACCCTCGTCTGAGAAACTTTAAGTGTTGTGAAGACAAGGGAATATGTGGCAGAGAAGTTCCACCTTAAAAGTAAGAAGCCAGATTAAAAAATTAAATGTCAACATAGGATAGCAACTGTGTTGTCAGCAGACCAGAATAAAGACTAAGGAAAGAAGCAAAGTGAAAGAGTTTCCTTCCCAAGCAGCAGTGTTTGCATGAAAGTGACAGAGCTGCTCAACATGTGTGCAGAACTCAGTGAGTCTGTATATTCTAAATCACATTTCCAACAGCAGCACCTTGCACTTGGCCTTGGTGAACTCCGCAAGGTTTCCCCATGGGTTTCTAGCAAGAGGAAGATGATGGACTTGGAAGCAAGACTCAGATATATCCTCATATAGCCACCCTCAGTTTTTATGCTGGTGCAGCTGTTGTCCAGTCATGGACCATTTTGTAGCTCTTGGCACTAGTATCTCTTCTTCCTCCAAAAATAAGATAAATACTGAATCTGCTCATGATTACTGTGCTATGCTATAAAACAGGATCCTCTTTTTAGGGACCTTAGCCAAAAAATAATTGTCTTTTTAAAGTGCAACTGTACAAATTACAACAATTCTTTTCCCCATTATACTGTCAATCATCACAAAATTTTGTTCATTTTTTTCAAGGTATACTATAATTGTGATTAATGTGTGAGAATATATTGTGCCATTGGAGACACCTTTTTAAATCCTCAATATGTATAAAATTGAGAGATTATGTAAATAATTTAAAAGAAATCAATATCTGATAGAATATAAGGCAGATATAATTTAAGGGAAAGTAAAACTCATATTTTAATTTCCAGAGTGCCTTTGTTGATTGAGGAAAGAATGAATCCTGAGCCAGGCTGGAACAGTTCTTGCAAATTTTCAGGAACTCTGTACCTAAGATTGGGTGTTCTTTAAATGCCACATAATTAATCAGTGAATTTTTCACATGTAGGATTACACAAAGTATACTATTGCCAGTATTCACAATTTGCTTTTTTTCTTGGTTTTTGTCTTTTGGTCATGATCCAGGCCGGTTCCAGGCTCCTGAATTGAAATGACACAGAGATCAGAATATACAAAGCCTTGCTATAGCCATTGGAAATCCAGTCTTAAGATACTCATCTTGCTTTGAAGGAGATGCTTATGCTGAGACTGCTGGGGATGAACACCAGAGATATAATGAGAGGGAGAGGGGACAACATGATATAACTTTGAATTTAACCCTTGTTTGAGCCAAGTGATGGAATAGATGATTTCAAGAAATAGTTTCCAATGTTAGCTGGAATTTTAAACTTTCTTCTTGAACAAAAGCAATTAGCAATTCACATTAAAAAACCCAGTATGTTGAGAACATCTGTTGGTAATGTTTTCAAGTGACTGAACTGCACTGTGCAGTATATATTTTGTGGAGCAGCTGTTCTCGGAAATAGCTGGCAGGAAAATGAAATCTTGTTTTTACAAATGATATGCATGCATTATAAACTTGCATTTACCAAACCCTACTGCAATATTTACTTGAGTTATTGCTATGCTCTTACCTCAGAATTCTATGAGGTAACCATATAACACTATGACCACCATGTAACAGTATGAACAAGCATGCAACATAGATATTGTTCTACACATGTCTTTGTTAGCAAAGGTAAGAATACAGGGTTGATAAAGTATAGTTTTTCCTTTAAACTTAACTTGATGATAATTACTGTAAGAAATAGCTCTTTTTCATCTGTTGTGTACCTTCAAATTTTCCTTATGGTGTCTGCCATTTAGGATGATGAGGAAGCCTTTCTGAGCCATAACTCAAAATATTAAAAAAAAAAAAAGTTTAGGTTTGAATATGCTTTCTGAACTATATTTGCTTTCTGAAGTATAATATGCTTTCTGAATCATATTTCCATAGCACAAATTATTCTCTCTTTAATTGCAAGGTTTTTTAATAACTAAACATTCACAAGGAAAAAACCTCAAAAATTATACAATAAAAATAGATTATTATATGTGGAATATTTTTAATCTTTTCAATAGGTATTATACATTTTAAAATACTTTAAGAATCATTCTAAATAATGAACTAATTACCAATCATATTCCATCTCAGGGATATTTATTTTTATAAAACCCGTTATATTTAGAGGAATTCATTTGCAATAGAAGGTGCAACTAAGCATTTTTAATGTGGAATGCTATAAAGAAAGAGCTATTTATTTGAAATTGAGCTTATTTATGGGATTTATAGAAAATTAATTAATAGAAAAAGAATATGCACTTTAGTGTTCAAAATCCTAAGGGGAAAAATATTAATACAAATTAGAATTATAATGCACAAAAATTCTTGCAACATTGATGAAATTAAATTCAAGACAATCCCATTGTATAGACAGATTTCCCAATGAGTCTGCATATATCACTAAATTTAAAAAAAAACCCAAAACTATACAGTTCTAATAAAATATAGATATTTTTGTTAAACTTAATGCATAATGTGATTTCAATTTACTTTTCTTCAGTCATTTGCATTTTCCTATCTTCACATATAAGATACTTTTGCCATTTGTTTTCCAGTTTTTTGATGTTACTTTCATGAGTTCAATTCCAGTTTGAATGACTGTTCAGATTCAGATAGTAGAAATCAGGTTTGATTCTTTTAAGTTCAACTTTTAATAAAGTCAAATGGCTAAATCTAAGCAGAAGTTACAATGAACATCCCAGGTGTTTTGGAGTCACCAGTGTCCAACTTTGATTTAAAAACAAACAAAAAGCAAAGCCCACTTACCTGAAGTTAATGGAAGTCTAGATATTTCATAAACCAAAAGAACAACAGCAGATCTAAACAAAAACTCTCTAAGCTGATATTCATAGCTCATCCTCCTTGCACTGTTGTGTTCTTTATACTAGATTACTTCTGTTCTCTTCCCTACATTTTGCATTGCATTGTTTCCAGTAACACGATTCTTATTTTCTCAATAAATAATCGGTATTTATAAGTATTTAACAATATATGTGTTTTCTAATAATTATTTTAAATGTAATGTTATTGATAATCTGATCACTTTTGATTTTAAAATAACTAAATTTTGAAAAGACTAAAACGAATATTAGAAGTACTTGCTAACTGTAGAGCAGTTTTCTTTGGGGCCTTTGTGGGAGTGGCAAAAATTAAATTTAGACGGATACACGAAGCTGTGTGTCTGTAAAGCATAGAATTTATGGAATACTTCTATTTTAAAAGAATCTAAAACAGAATTAGGAAAAAAAAATCACTTTTGTATGCACAGAATGAAAAATGAGTAAAAAGGTCATTAATTTGGCTTAACTCTGTACCTAACTAATGCAAACAATAAAGTATCTTACATGAAAAAAAACAAAAAAACCCCAAATCCAAAGAATTCAGAAACGGAAAAAACAACTGAATATAGTATCTTATATGTGACTTCACTAGTGCTGGTTTACAACTTATTTTCATCAAGTGAATAATTGAGTTATTCAGATGTGAAAGTGTACTTTTTTTTGTTTTCTGTTGCTTCTAATGATTTTTATTTGCCAGATTCATCATATATTTTATGACCTTTTCCAGAAAGACTACAGAAGGCTGTAGTCAAACAGTTTAAATTCCTTTATTTTTGAAATGAAAATTGGAGTTTCAAATGCATAATCTACTTTCAATAGATAGCATTATTTAAAGAGATGACGTTCTTTACACTGTTTCAAATTTATATTCATGTAAGTTTCTGTTAAGATTGATTAAACAGGCTGAGCTTAATGTTCTTTTTTATTCAAAAAAGTGTCTATGTCTGTTATTGACTCATTTCAGGATATCCTTCTTTCCTAGCTAAGGGCTTCAGAGGTATCAAAAACTATGTTTGCTAATACTCCCCTCAGTTCCTAGGGAGGTTTTGGTTATTACTTTGCTGCTGCATTTCCTTTTGAATAAAACGTGTTTGAAGAAAACATTGCATAACTGGGACTCGTTCTACATTTATCTCTTCCTACTTCTTTACTCAACTCTTTAAATCCAATGCTTTTTTTCCCCTTCCTCCCACACACTCAAAATATGAAAATTCTGGATTGTTTCATCTTTTTTCAAGGTTGAAACTCTTTTCTACCTGAATCCTTTGTAATCATAATTTTCATCAACTGCATTATCACTTTCAAAATAAATAGACACTGTAATACCATCAAAATCTTAGCCTTGGCATTGAGAATTTTACTTTGGTTCAGGTTTTTTATGGCGTATTAAGATTAATTTTGGAGGCTGCTGATAAGTAGTGCTCATTAGAAATTCTAACCCACTTCCAAATGAAAAGACGGTTTTTGCACACTGTCCTGGCAATGAATTCTTCATTCATACAGCTTAGATAGACAGGTAACAAAGTCTCAAAGCATAATATTTGGACTTTACTTAATTCAACTTACTTTTTTTTTTTTTTTTACATGTGATAGAATATAGAATGAGGTATTCCAAAATATTTTAAAAGTATTGCTATTTTATTAGTCATACAGATATAACTTGATTAAATTTCTTTAAAAAAAATTAAAATAAGAGGGAGTGGATAGCATTATTTTTTCATTATTTAGTGGGTTGGAAAAGGATTTACTAATTGTCATGATTAATGATATTGTAGTACTGATTAAAATAAAAATGCACGCTATTACTCTACACAATAGTATTTTGAAGAATTTTAATAATATATTTACTATCTGTGTATTTGTTAATATATGTATACATTAATATTTATTACATATATATTATTTAATTTGCTGCTTACTCATCCCTTTTTCCTGTCTTTGAAGAAGTAAAACTTATAAATCCATCACTTCCAGACAACTTTAATTTTGCAAAATTAAATTTGACAAAAACCTGATTTTAAATTTCCAAATCATTCTTTGAGAAAAAAAAATCTTTCAAAAGTTCGACTTTTTTTACAAATTTCTGATAGAAACCACAGTTTTTCCAATCTAGTCTACTGAGCTGATCTTGTAAAATCATTGCTTTAAACCCAAACTAAATCTTGTTAATAATACAATTTATATCTTTTTAAAATGAAAATTATATTTTATATCATTACTTGCAGCAGCACGTAGTTGTTTATAGAAAACAATATTCCAAGGATGAATAGGACATTATAGGAAGCAGTGTTCTTTCAAGAGGAGCTATGAAAAGACGACCTTCAGCAAAGTCAATGAGAAGGACTATGCTGAAATATATAGAGAATTGTTTCTTCAGCATATAGAACAATAAAAGGGTAAATGCTTCATTTATTTACGTGATCTTTCGTATCTATATCCTTCAGTGAACTTCAAAATCCTCTAGTTGTTATTCATTGTCTGTACGTTCTGTGTAGAACACTCACCCTGAACAAAGTAGGACCAAAATGGGGGAAGAGTGAGGGAGGATGCACAGTTCCATAATCAGGGAAAATGAAGATTGTGCTATACCATCCCATACTCTGCATCTTTAGCTTTTCAGATGACAAAGACATGCAGTAAGTTCCTTCACAATGACTGGGAGTCACAAGAAAAGGCTAAGGCCAGCGTCTTCACATGCAAGATCTCAGTTTAATGACAGGTAAATCCTTCTGGGTGTTTCTGTGATTAGAGGCGTAGGAAGAAAAGCTAAATTCACAGTGTTACTCATAGCCTATATTTAAAATCCCATAATATAAATATATAAATATATTTATAAATTTAAATAAATATATATTTTGCAATATATAAACATACTTCAATATACTCCAGGCTCTAGTTTCTCCCCAGCTTTATTTGTTTTGAGTGCCACTAAGACTTCCTTTATTATCTCAACATATTTTACAGTGCTTCCTGAAGATTTGGAAGGGCATGAATCAAATGATTTTATATTGAAAATAAATATAAGAAAGAAATAAGATCACTGAATTCAAAACAAACATTAGAATTTCCTATGATAGTAAAATCACCTTATTATAATACTCAATTTCTGAGTAACTTCTTTTTAGGAATGCACTCGTGATGGGATGTGTACAAGTGAAAGCTGCAGCTTGCTGATGACATCAATGAAAAGGATAATAATTTTAATAAGTCCAGAGAACACACTTATGTGTCTTTACAGTGAAATGAATACTAAATAGTAAATATTTTTGAGAAATGAAATTCTTGGTGAGAAGACATGAGAAGACCTAATCACTGAGAAGTGAAAATTGTCTAAATTTTCTAAATTAGAAATCTAAAATTACCAAAGAGATTTCACCACAATTGCATGACATCTCTAGAATCCTTTTCCTGAAAGGATTTGTTACTCTCCTGCGAAATCAGATGGACAAAATGATCAAGCAATCTGAACAAGAATTTCCTGATTAGATAGGGGTTTGGGATGATGATATACATCTAGGTGAGCAGTACTTTATTGGTGTCAGCCTCTGTCTGTTTTGTCAAAGTGAAAACTTAATGCTTTAAGTAGTGGTGACACAACGTGAACTTCATGGAACATAAAACTTAAATAATTTCTGCATAGAACGCTTGAATTTGTTAATGATTACACATATGAGTCACAGGAGTTTCAGATTGTATCCATTTTTCCTGATAAGCAGAATTGGTAATAAATTCAATAAAGTCTATAGGGGGAATATATTATAGTCTACTGGATTAGCAAAGGAAGAATTGTTATTGTAGTAATAAGCTTCGTGCTAACTCTTGGAAACATCGAGATTAAAACCTGTCAGAGTTGCTTTGTCTGAATTTGGGCTGGCCTGGGCTTGCCTGGAGCTTTGCTTTAGCCTGTTTAGGAACTGAAAATTGAAATATTTCTTTTTGTTTACTTTTTATCGTTGTGTTACAAACATATAATAAATTAATCATAAATTTCAAAATAATACCAATACAATGTGGTTATTCTCTGTAGCATAAATTGCTTACAATGATAGAATAAAATTGCAACTTAAAGAGTACAGGCATGTGATGACAACAAAGGCCTTCACAGCATGGGCATGGAATAATACAAGAGGCCTCAGGGTTTTTGTATTATTGAACAACATACTAGGGGTCAATTGCAGGTCACTAAAGGAGTCCAGCCTGGTAACTGAGACTTTAGTGGTAACAAAGAGAAAAAAGAATCCAATATATGTAGGAGCAGACCATTCATAATTTATGTGCATGTTAGGTGGAAGTGCACACCACTGAGGAGCAAGCAACAGGCAGAGCATGTTAAAAACATATATAAAAAATAGTCCCAAAAAGATATTATACTAAGAAAAGGAAAATCTCACTGTAATTATTACATCTGCTCTGAGAAAGACTCAGTATGCTGGTGATTTTTTACAACTCATTATACTTTCTTGAGGACTCAAGTGTTGACCTAAGTACATGAAAGGATTTTGGAAGAGTGAGCACAACAGTGAAAAAAAGTAGACACTAGTAGTTTTGTGCACAATTATTGTAACATTACTGCTATTGAGATTGCTATCCTTTTCCTGTCATAAGATTTTGATTGACTACTAAGAAATTCTTGGCTTTGTGTATGAGGTTTGCTCCTTTGGTTCCCTTGCATGAGTCACTTTAGGCTATTAAAATTTAGCTGCAGCTATACATGTCCATACATGTCTAGGTATCATAAGTAAAATGAGGCCATGCAAGACGACAAAGACTCATAATGCATCTTTGTGACTGCTGAGAGTTTTTACACCCACAATCAATAGACAAGTTGAGAGTGCTGGACTTGTATGTTTACTAGAATCCATAAGCAATAAGGCTGTATGGAATTGGAAACAGTGTCATCTCAGCCCTAGGCAGTATGGCTGATGTGGTTTCAGAAAATTAATAAAATAACTTTTTATAATTAACCATCATTACATTCCAGTCTATTTACATATATATATATATATATATATATTTATATTTATATATGTTATGTTATGCATGCTAGTGCTATTACTGAGACTATTAGATGATCACAGGATAAAAATGACTATAACTATGACTAAAAATGTAGACCTGGGAAAATGATGTCATTTTTTTGTTTAGCAATAATGTCAGTAATTGTAATTAAAATTCTTAGTTGCTGGATTTCTTAGGACATTTTAAAGAGCTAAACATACACACACAGTCTTTTGAAAGTTTCCCATTATAATCAGATGCATAATTTTTATTTTCACGAACATACCAGTGATACGACATAAGATGAAAACTTGTAACAGATTTTTTCAATACTTTGCTACAAATGTATGATTTTAATACATTAATGATTTTGCTTACATCTCCCCATACTAATCTTATGAAGAAATTACTCTATCGGTGTACCAGTTCCATTTATGATTTGAGCGGGGGAACTTTTCTCCACTGTGAAGGACTGAGACATAAAGCAAGAGCAGAATGAAGTGAGTGAATTGTGACTGCCAAGTAACAATAGGGTATTCAGCTCTTCAGAAAAGCACTAGCCATTAATTAAATAGCTGGTGTTGATTTACACCTTCTCTCTGGAGTGCAAAATGTTGCATGCCTAAGTGTTTGTACAGTTATAGGCAGAATAAATTTACTGCACAAAGTAAAGATAAATAGAATGATATCACTCTGTAGTTATTAATCACCTATAGGTAAACCATCCAGAAAAGTTGTCATTGTAGACAGGCCATTTTAGACTCATTTCAACTCAATATTGCACTTTATTTTCTGAATATAGGGAAAAAATAACTAGCAGTTACCTGTAGTATAAGATTATGCATTTTTGTTGCATTCTTAAATAGATAAATACTCTGGATATTAAATAAAATCATTTTGCATGAAATTGAGTTTATTGTGATTTTTTATATGTTTTAATTATATTAAAGGCATCTCTTTAAAATAATTTACAAAATTAATTTGCTGAAAATTTGCATTTGGCTACTGATGAAAAAATAACATACCATCTTACATTAAATGCAATATACATAAACTATATCACAGAACACTGAAATTGATACATTTTTACATATATTCACCTTGAGATACCTTGAGAAAACTGTGAATATGTTGAGTCAGTGTCAAAAAACTGCCTAGAAAAGCTGTGTTTGCCTTAACATTGCTATCATTTTGTAGAAAGAGTTGAGGACAGACTAGACAGTGAAAGACTGAATGTGGATGATGATGAATCCCTGAGAATTATAGATATATAATATAGATAAAATTTACTACATATACTGATTTTCTATGGAGGAAAGGTCAATCCCTGTGAATATGGCTAGAGCTGTATTAATCTTTCTCTTCTTTTGTCTATGTTTTTCTTTCACTTCCATAACCTTTCTTGCATTAATCCTAGTTTCCTTTTGTGGATCTATGAATTTACTATGTCTGTGAGCTGAAAAATAAAGTTTTTATTCTTTCAAGATACATTTATCCTGAGTGTTCTGTGCCTTTGTGGATATGTAAAGACCAGATAACTGTTACTGTAATGGTAAACTTCACTTTCAGAAATTTGTCTAAAAAGAAAAATATTCTAAATGGTGGAGTTGATAAATTCATCCTAAAAGTACATCGTTAGTCGTTAAATGAAAAAGTTCTACCTTAAGACTGGAAATCTGCATGTGAAGTTCTCCCTAATAATTACATTTCAATGATCCATAACTTTACTGAAAAGGTTTACCAACCTCCCATTAACCATTGTACTATTTACTAAATTTTTACAGCAATCTGCTTTTCCTAGTAATAATTATCATTTATACCTAGGCCAAACTCCAGAAGATGTCTTCAAAAAATTATAATCACATGAAAAATTAAAGTTTTAAATGCTCTGGAGATATTTAATACTGCATAGTTACATGCCTAAACCCTTTTACAATGTGATTGAGAACCTACATATTCAAATTCATATCTGTTTTGCAGCAAGTGGATGTCAAGGCTGCCTAGTGATCTGGTGAAAAGCTGAGTTCTCAGATACATGCAAAGTAAAAATTACATAGGTTTGGGGAAAAAATGGTCTTCAGTGTTGTTTCATAGTTCTGGATTAAGAAAAAGTAGCAAAAATGAATAATTAAAATCTAAAAAGGATTCAAAAGGCAAAAAAAATGCAGGGTTGGATGTTGATTAATGGTGCTAGATGTCACATGAAGCTCAAATTCAATAATTTCAAGCATGTATCAGTGTTGACATACAGTAATTTCAGTACCATCACTGAATATTCTTGAAGTGAAAAACCACAAAATTCAGGTTTATTTAACTGAGCTTTGAACTGTAGTCAAAATTAACTTCTGTGTGCCAGTAAGGGATATGATATCCATTAAACTACCATGAATAAGCAGAATACAATACCACATGGTGCATTCATATAGTAATTATTTCAATAATGGAAATGTTCAAATTTGGAAATGATCATGTGATGAGACTGTTCCTCCATTTCTCCAGATTGCTAGTCCTAAGGCTCTCATGTGATCAAATATATATTTGCAATTAAATAACTACATCCCTAAAATGTTTGGGTTTTTCATAGCACACATACATAGGTTTATGCAAATGTTCTCCCTGGTTACATCTTTCAGAAATCTAAATCAACAGTAATGAACCCCTTGCATTTTTTTGTTATACAGATTTAAGATTATTCACCTTCCAAGCAAAATTTTAAATTATAGGGTAGTGTAATACTAGCATAATTAGAACAATATAAATAATATATTACATATGTAATCAATATAATGGAGAGGAAAACTGCTGCTAATTAAGCATTTGCAAAATACTTTTAAATCTGAATTATGATAATAAGATATATACAGAACAAAACAACAGAAAAAATAAAGGCATTATTTTGCAGTTTCTTTTGCATAGTGAGAAAACAAAATGAATTTGTTTTGCCTGAAAGCATCCGAGTCCTTTGTAAGTGAACTTATATGTGATGTGATGATGTGTATTCAAATCAAATTCAAGGAGGGGAAAAAGAAGTATTCCAATAAAATTTTAATCGTGAAAATTATTAGCTCAAAAATGAGCCCTGAAAACTTAAGTGAAGCTTTTTTGTTAAGTTTGCTTGCTAAATGCAGAAGATGAAAGGACAAAAAAAGAACTTGCAAGCCTCACTAGATATGCCATTTTCTTCTTAGTCTTCACCAACAAGGTGTCTCAGGCTTTTGTGATTAATGAAAGGGCTTCTGGTGGAGGAAAAACATCAGCAGTGGATGGGGATCAAGGGCCACTTAAGCAACCTTTACTCATGAAAACACATTGCAATTGACAGACCTGTGCAGCATCCTCTAGTAACAGAGGGGGAAGGTGTCTTTGTGCAGCTCTTGCCTAGTATCTTTGAAGGGTGATGGAAAATAGAGAGGTCCCTAATAATTTTAAAAGGGCAAGTCCCCCGACCTTTTGTCCTGCTTCATAGCTCTTGACAAGATGTTATGTTTGCTATGAAAGAAACTAGAACTTGGCAGGAAAAGAAGAAAAAGCTGAGGAGTGGGAAAAAGTATAATGGAGAGGATGATTGTATATTGCATATTCAGAGGTCAACCCTAAATCTCGTCCAGAGGATAGAACACATGCGCACAGAGATCATTTGAAAAAGAATTCTTAACTATATGTCTATAAATACAAAAAAAAAAAAAATTTGAGGTTCATAATTCTATCAATGTGCATAAAACAGGGTAATATTTTACCAAATTGCTTAGATGGGAAGGAAAGTTGAAGTTTTGGAAACATTTGAAAGTATGACAGCCACAGAGGTCAGAATAACACTGAAAATTAGTAAAGTTCAAATAATACATACAGTGGCAAGATGTACTCATATAAAAGAGGGAAAGAATAGGATGAGAAAGAAAATCAACCAATGTCTTGAAAAAAGGCACAACTGAAAACAAGCTTCAGATAGTCAAAATCTGTCTTTCAGGTACTGAGGAACACACTCCTTTTCCTTTTTTGGTCAATTTCTCAGGGTATCTCACATCTCACTGGAATTATAGAGGCCTTTATTTCAGTCAGATAAAAAAGAAAGAGGGAGAATGAATAGCTAACCTTTAAAAAGGTTATACATCCATTTAAAAGCTATTTATGCTGCCAGTTTTACTTAGTCTGAACATGCTTCACCACCCTTGTCATGCTACACACTTTGTAACCTTCCATTAAATTTTCCAGGCTTTCTTGATCTGATAGTTACTGGTATGCACTTAAATATCTCCCAATTGCTTCTAGTCAAATAATAGAGTTCCTGCATAAAATTACTATACAAGTAAATTATTAGGAAATCAGAAAAGCAAACAAAATTATTTCAATGGAAGTTAATTTAAATTTAAAACCTTGGTCAGAGACACTTGAAAAAGACAGGTTTATAGTAATTTTCAGGCTTAGAGAGCAATAAGATCAAGCCTGATGTGGTGAGTGCAGATCAGAAAGAGCCCTGGAATGTTGAGGCAGGACCACAGTGATGAGACAGAGCTCAAGTCTAGCCAGGAAAGCAGCCTTCAGATGAGGATCCATGGGCTCCAGTACTGCTACAGCTGAAGTGGAGATCACTGAGACTAAAAAATCACTTAGATAATACAGGAAGACCTAGGCAGAAATGGGACTTGTGAGCCCATGGATGTGTAGGTGAAGGCCCCGGGTTTGCTGCTCACGGACTTTTAGGTTTACTAGTGCCCTCAAACTAGTAAAGAGACCCTACATTTCTCCTTTGTCTCTCATCCAAATCTTAAAATCACATAAATTATCAACTGGTGTTCTATACACAAGGAAATATAAAACTGATGTTAAGAATAATATAGATCTGCTCTCATCTTAGAGGAAGAAAAGAAAAAGAGAAAATATTATTTTTGTTATGCATTTCATTAAAAATTGTGTTGAAGATGCAGCACTGCCAACAACTTTAAGACATTTCATTAACATTTATTTCTGAGGAAAAGAAGGGTGTAAAGCTATTCAATAGTGTCCAAAGGAGAGTAACAAAGATGGTGAAGGGTCTGGAGGGGAAGCCATATGAAGACTGACTGAGACCCCTTGGTCTGTCCAGGCTGGAGAAAGGGAGAGTGAAGGGTGATCTCATCACAGTCTGCTCTGTGGTGGCCAGTGACAGGATCCAAGGGAATGGCCTGAATCTGTGTTAGAGGAGGTTTGGTTTAGATATTTGGAAAAGGCTGTTCACCCAGAGGGTTGCTGGGCACTGGATCAGGACCCACAGGAAAACAGTCACAGCAAAAGCCTGAGAGTTCAAGCGTTTGAACAATAATCTCAGGCCCATGGTGTGATTTTTGGAATTGTCCTGTGCAGGCCTAGAGTTGGACTTTCAATGACCCTTGTGGGTCCCTTCTAACTCAGGACAGTCTATGATTCTACAATTCTATTTGTTCTGAATTTACATTCGAATCTATATGTTTTAATACAAATGTTTTATGCCAAACTACAGGAATCAAATTGGTTTGAAATGAAAGTAAGTTTTAATGTAATCTTCTCCTGACTCTTTATAACTTCAAACACAAGAAGATCAGGAATGAATCCTTAGCCCTAGGAATACAGCTTGCATTCACTGCTTAAATGGCTGGTATAAACACTTCAAAGACTGCCCTTTGCAGCACAGGCTGGCAGTGGCCCTACTGCTGCAACAATGTTCTGGGTCCAAAATCACTCTGCCCATAATTATTCTTTCTTCACGTTTCTCATTTTACTTCACTGTTTTGTTAATATGATGTATAAAAGGACTGGACAGCTGGTAAGGTAAGCCTTTCTCATGCCAGCACAATAAGCAGTGGAGCACTTTAGTGCCCTAGTGCAGTGCTCAGGGAGATTTCTTCAATCAGGAAAAACTCCTAAGATGCAGGAGTGGCCAGGAGCCCACACTTTATGCAACAGTGGCTGACTAGACTTGTGCAGGGCCAATATCTCAAAGGCAACTGTCAAGAATACGGTGCCAGATTCCTTTCAGTGGTGCCAAACAATAGGGCAGGGAACAATGCCTATAAAGTAAAACATAAGAAGTTTCACCTTAACACAAGGGAGACTATCTTTACACTGGGCATGGCAGAGTGCTGGAACAGTCTGCTCAGGGAGGTCACGGCATCTGCCTCTCTAGAGACATTCAAAACCCACCTGGATGCATTCCTGTGTAGCCTGCTCCAGGTGACCCTGCCTTGGAATTGGAATTGGACTAAATGATCTCCAGAGGTTCATTCCAACCCTTACAATTCTGGGATTCTATAAGTTCTTATGATTAAAACAGCCTAAAAAATGTGTGGTAGCTTTAGTGCTCATTCTAATCTTGACTCAGACTCTGGTTTTAGTGAGTCATTCTGCTTATCTATGCTTTCCTGTTCCTAGCAGAGACAACCTATACATCACTGGAGACAGTGTTAGAATCAATACTAAGGTTTCAGCTAGTGGAATAGTAGTATTTAAATACTTGTGTAATCTCATTCAAACTGATATAAATTGTGTTAACTTTTAAATTAAAGTTGCGCTGAGACAGTGATGAAATATATACACTTCACACTGGAACAGTTTGAATGCGGTAAGAAATAGCCTAAATGCATCCCTAAACTGTGATAAAGAAACTGATTAAAAACAAAAATATGGAAATTGAGACAAAATGGGCTCATAATTTATTCATGAATAAGCTTAAGGGAAGCTGTATAAACCAGCTAAATGTGGAGAAAGTTATGCAAGTAAGAAAAGTAAGAGAGAATGATAAAAGGAGATTTTCCTTAGGTTTTGAGACTATTGATAAAAAAGATTCCTTTCCTCACAAAATAAAGTTTTTTGTATTTAACAGATAGGTTTATGATTTCTGTAGTATTTTTTTTTCATAATTGTTCTGTTCACATATAAAATAAAAACCGAAATGAAATTATGTTCTACATCACCTGATCATACAAGCATCAGGGAAACTATAAGATTAGTAATAAATTTAAGATTAGCAATAAGTAAGCATAAGTTTTTTCTGTTGCTCAGTCCAAAGAGCACTGTGATATATCAGCTGAAATTACAATGTGTCCCAGAAGGCTATATTCCTTAAAGTAGAAAACGGCTTGTTGTTTTCTCCCATTGAAAGAATTTCTGAAGCCTGATGAAGTCATAAATGGAGTGACACATGGAGTTGCTGGTGTGAATTGAAATTTTGAATATAAAATTTTTGATAGTGTAACACAAAAAATTTTTAATCTCATGCTTAACATAAACTTGATTGATGGGCTTTCTGCTTTATCTTCTTCATTCCATGGAACAGACCACAGTTCTGGTGCAGTTACCCTTTCCTGTCAGCCTGACTCTACCTTCTTGTCTCTAAGTATCTGATTGCCCTCTGACTCTTCCATTCAACTGTGTATTAGTATTCACTGCATAGCAAAATGGGGTTAAGAGGGAAGGCAGTGCTCAACAAAGCAAGGGAGATTAAAGAATGAGTGTACAGTATGTCAGCTACTCTCTGGTCACGCATATGCTATTGCATTTATATATGTGCCCAAGAACAAACCAGCAAAGAAAAAGTCATTGATGACTTAAAGTTATCAATATTTATTTGTAGAAAAATCTAAAAATAAACATAAAAAGCAACCATTTTGTGGTAATTTACAGCTGAGCTTTAGTGAAATGTATGCACAATATGTTACATCTTGATTCAGACAGTGTGTTTATACTGTTAGTAAGGCCAAAAAAAATTCATGGACTAGGTTCCATCTTAGGTTTCTAAGGTAGAAAATTATCTCAGAATACTTTTTATTCTATAAAGGCACAATTTTGTATTTCAGGTCTATCCTTAGATCAAAACAATCTGAAGTAGTTGTGTGGTTCTCAGGAATTAATATATTTCTGTACAAGTTTTTTGAGAAAGTAAGATAACATTGCCTTCACTTGAAAGCAGACTAATGTCTGTACACCAAGAGAAAGAAAGATAATAATATACAGAAGGTATATGATAGCACTGGTATCACTGGAAAAAAGGAACAGAGACAAAAGGACACAAAAATAAAAATTTTAAGGAAGAACTAACACTACAAAACTAATAAAAAATAAAATGTAGGATCTGACTGAAATGCGCTTGCTATACATACTATGTATGTATATATATATGTGTACATTTTTTCCTATATGTATGTATGTATGTACATACACATACTTATATACATTTTATTGTATACATATTATATATATATATGTCAAGAAGATAGGTCAACCGTTTATATATTAGCTCATTTCTTAACATTTTTTCCATCTCTTATATTTGTCTATTTCTTCTGGAAACATGGCTGTTTCTTGACGTGTTTCCTAGTAGTGGAGTAATCTATTCTGGGATATACAACCAGAGGCGCCTCTTATTGCTTATACCACACATAGAGGCTGCATTTAGGATTCTTCAGACACAACTCTTTCAGGGTTCAGCTATGCAAAAAGGTTAAATCTATCAATATCTCTTTACAAAAATCTGATTTTTATTTTCCTATACAGATGATGCTGGATTCAAGCTTCTTTATTACACTGGTTTATTTCTGTTACAACACATATTTTGCTCACTCACTTCTCCCACCCCCGTTACCACTCCTGTGCCCTGGTTGTATCCAAAACTGTATGATGTTGTAGAAGTCATTAAAGCAATTTTAAAATAAATCTGATATTTGACAAGCAGCTGCACTGTGGCTCTCCCTCAAGACTGGGGTGACGTTGAATTGCTTGGAGTGAGTTAAAATTCTGTACACAGCATTTTCAATAATGGGCAGCTTAGGCAGCATTTTCTTAGAAATCCATATAAATAAGATTGAACCCTTTAAAGTACTGGTGGTTATGGAAGACCAGCACAAGTTTCTGAAAATACTGGCTATTTTTTATTTGCAATAAATTTCCAGAGTTGTAGAAAGTCATGCTGCATATTTTAACATAAAGATTTTTAAAGGTTATTTTAAAAGTACTGTTCCATTTCAGAAAAGTTTAAGAAGAGCCTTTAAATTCAGAACTTTAATCCTCCACCATTGTGTGATAAAATCTAACAGTTTTGAGTGTCAGAGAGGGAAGAAAACTATGACAAGATCTTACATTTTTATAGTGAGATAAACATGGTTTTATTGCTTAAAATATTTAAGGTTACATTCCTGCTTCTCTTGGCTTTACTGCCTAAAGAGAGAGGAATCTAATTCATATTTCTTTACCCCATTTTACATATAAGTTCCAAAAAAAAAAAAAAAACCTTTATTTTTCCTGTTTTTATAAAGCATTTATCTACTCTTTCCTAGAAAATACCTATCCCTAAACATTTTTATGATTATCTTTTACCCTACACATTATCATTTGAAGGCAATTCTTCTTATTACCCTTCCCTATGGATATGTAGGAATCTCAGATTGAAGTGATGGTTGCTGTAATTAGACTGAATCAATAACTAAAGAGAGAAGGAATGTCCAAGGAAGTTACATCTTGCAAACTCTTACAACCCAGGGGTACTCCTCCAGCGCCACTTTTCAGTCCAGTAATTCTTCACTCTCTTTCTCAACTCTTAGAAAACTTATATGAAGACCCAAATGTTAGCAACCAATAGTCTATGAGATCAAGGTAGACTGGATACAGTTTTGAAATATCAGTAGGACTTCACAATGTTTCTGTATAAATTGGTTGTTTTGTATTTTGTTGTTTTATTGGTATGAAGTCTGTAAACCTAGACTTTCTGTCTATAATTAGATTTTAAGACAAAACAATGTAATTTATGATATTTGAATAACAAGATTTGTTACAATTAGAAATTTGAATATTTCACAGTAATTTCTGGAATTAAAATAAGACTTTCTGCTTTTCTCTTCTAGTCCTTTGAGACAATGTCAATTGATCTATGATTAAACTTATAAATTGAGGACTGTTGAGGAGTGTATTTCTTCTATTTTCCTCATAATAATTCTTTGATTTCCTTGTACTGTATGGACACCATTATTCAAAGTACCAGAACTGAATGTGTAGCAAGTGTACGGCTTGGTTGTATCAGCAAATGAAGCTTGAGTGAAATGGAAAGCTAGGTCACAGGAACATGATGCAAAAGTGCTTCACGGTGCTCAGTAACAATAAAGCAGCTTTGAAAACTTGCCAGAAAAACTTAGAAACTGTGGCATAAATACCTCCATACTCACTGCAAGGCTAACACAGAAATGGCAGAAATACAATATAGGTATCAGTGAATAAATTGTCCTTTTCTCAAAGAATTTTTCTGAAGCTTTGGTAGAGCACTTCAGAAGATAACTCATGATGAAACTATGAAATACCAACAGAGTGTGTTCATATAATAACTGAAGAAATATTCATAATTTTCCATTTATTACTTCTTGTGTTCATTCATTTGTACTAATGACGTCATTTTGGAGATGCTAAAAAGATTGTGTTTTTTGCTTGGTTTGTTGGTTGGTTGGTTGGTTGGTTGGTTGAGGGAAGAAGGTTGAGAACTAATTGTGGACTGTTATTAAAAATGTATTTTTTTCTTCTTGTGTTGTATTTTTAAGCCCAGATTGAGATAAAAAACCAGACAACCACTCACTCAACCCCTCCCTATTCCCCCTCATCCTGGTTGAATGGGGAGGAGAGTTGAAAAACCAGAACATTTTAAGAAGCATAGTGATGACTGATTCCATATTCTTCTTGATGGGTTATTTTAGCACTCAAGTTGCTCTATTTTTCTCTAAAAAAAAAAAATTTTAAAAAATCCAAACAAACATAACTATAAAATGTTTCTTAATTAAAGGTATCTTGCTTTCCTCATATTTTTCAGCCTGAACAAAAGCACTCAGAAGACCTCTTCATTGTGGAGGAGTTCTCCAGCTTCGTTCTGAAATTCTGCAGCTATATTTTTCCAAAAAATGTCTGTTGTATATGGGATAATTCCCAAATAGCATTGACATAAACCATTCAGCATCACATGGCCTTGGAGCAGATCCCTGTTCCTTTCACTAACCATTACAGGCACAGCATAATGCATATTCATAATTTCTATTATGGGAAGAAGATCTGACCCACTAGCATTGCATGTAAAACAATTGTTACACATATAAAATAGAAATTGTTAAGAAAACTCCCTTTATCACCCTGTGGAAGTAACATTTAATTAATAGATGTCCTCTACAAAGCAATGTCGCACCTTTCAAGCTCCAGAAGGCAGATTTTCTACATGTTATGTGTCACACAAATGCCTTTACTCTGGAATTTGCTGCATTGTATACTCACGAGGTGTCCCAGAAAATCCATAAAACTTAGACTGTCCTATCAGTCTTTTAAATCAGATTTTTTTAAGTGGTAAAAGAAAGTCCTTTATAGTATGGAAATTGAGGAAAGGGCTTGGCAACTTGATGCAGGCAAAAGTGCTTATTGGTAGACTTTGATCAAAAGACATATTTTTTTTATTGGTTGGTTTTTTTTTTTTTTAACGGCAGGAACCATCTTTCCTTTAAAAGTGGATGGGAAGGAAGGTTTGAAAATGTAGTTTTGGAAAAGAGGATTCTAAGATTATCTCTACAGAGGGGTAGCAGAGATATGTATTTCCCTATGAATATCCAAGCTTTCCAAGGAAAAGTTTATCTGTTCTTGGTGTTGAGGAGAGGGCAGTAGAGTTCTCCACTTCATGTCTCCTCTGTAGATCCTTTGCTGTATAAGGAAAGGAAGGATCCTTGTTCCTTATATAATTCATTTGCACTTAATAGTAGATTTTTATTTGTTGGTGTCTATGCTAGACATATCTTGTCTTTTTAGAACTTATTTGATGGTCATTATTTTTCTGTGGTGTTTCTTCATGTGCAGACACCTTCACTCTAAACTTTGTTGTCAGTTGCTCTGTCATGGAAACTCTGGATGCAGAAGAGAAGAAGAAATTTTATAATTTAAAAGGATATGATAAAGAGAGGTTTCAATACAGGAGTAAGGTAGGCATATCGGGTGAGTCATGTCAAGGGTGAAGAAGCAGAACAGAGGTGGAAACGAGGTGGGAAATGAAATACATCACAGGTTACAGGGCCAAGGAGGGGACAACGTGGGCAGCAACACTGTGAAAACAGAAAAGTGTTCGCCTTTTTGAAATTTTCTTGAAGTATCATCCATAAAAATTGGAGAGGACAAAGAATTTCTTCATGCATATTTGAAATTTTAAGATATATACAAAAAATTCATTCATTTTGGCTTCAAGCCAGGGCTTACTTTTTTCAAGTCTTAGCATCACCATAACATTGCCATCTTAGATGCAAACTGATGAATGCCAGAGCACAACTCAGTAATAAATTCTAATGTGGGGGCATCTCTGCCTGAGAGCATTTCACAATAATATGTTGTAAGTGAAAATACCATGAAACAAACTCAGACAAGATCCCTTCTTACCTCATTCTTCCTATGCCTTTCAGATAAATTTTAAATCAGTTTAATAGAAGACAGAAATATTGCAAGGTTTGATTTAATTATTTCCAGTGGTTTTAATAGGAAAACTAAATTCTGCCTGTATCCCAGCATGTGGGTGTTGGAGGTTTTTTTTAACTAGAAATAAATTATTCCAAAGAAAAAAATATTTCACTAAATAAGACATATCAACCTAGATTCTACTCCCTAATCTGTGAAATCAGTAGTATGTTTTAGTCATACTGCAAAATTAATAATCATTTATTCCACAATAACAACAAAAATTAGAAATAAAAGTAAGCTTCAAACAAC
The DNA here is from genome assembly GCF_027579445.1 of Ammospiza nelsoni. Taxonomy (NCBI): domain Eukaryota; kingdom Metazoa; phylum Chordata; class Aves; order Passeriformes; family Passerellidae; genus Ammospiza; species Ammospiza nelsoni. The sequence continues at coordinate 75,092,969 of NC_080634.1, read as the reverse complement.
ATATAATTGAAAATTTTAAAACCAAGAAATGCTTAATGTCAATACAAATAACATATATGTCTTTACCCTAGTGGAAAGCATCAACATAGTGAAGATTTTCTTGTCTTTTCAAATGGAAATAAAAGTAATTTATTTAGAGCCCCAGTTCACTACAATTATAATTGAAATACATTTGTATGTGACAGAAAGTGTGTCACTAATCATAGACATTGAATAAATGCCCAGTCCTCAGATCTGTTCTCCATTTCTGTTGGAGCATCTTTCAAGTAAAATCATACACCTCTAAATTTTAATTTAATATTTTTATCACTTTCCCCAAACTATACACTTGTACAGCTAGGATTTGGTTTTCTTTGGAGGTCTAGTGGACTTGGCATCTAAAAAAATATGGATTTCACATTTCTTTGAAAAGCAAGACAAAGGGAGTTGAGTTTACCAAGGTAAATTGATATTAATCTGGTCAGAAGTTACAGGCTTCTCCAAACAAATAGAAAATTCTTTCAAACATACATTTGCCAACCTTTTGACAAGTCTCTATAGAAAATTACTTTGTCTTAATTTGCACTGTTTTGCAAATTCAGGATTGCATCTGCATCCATGGGTTATATGTCGACAAGTGGTTCTCCTCTAAGTATAAATCTGTCTCAGATTAACAACTCCAGCTAACTGCAACAAAGACACAAACACTTAGTAAGATAAATACTGTCTGTGGAAAAATATGCCTGCACTGCATTTGCTTTATTCCTGTGTCTTTTTGTTCATGACAAGTCTCATGGCAAAATTTGGGGATTTTTTAAATGACTGAAGCTAAAGCTGAAATAGGCTAAAGCTGAACTCTTCTATAAGCCACCATAATAATCAATTACTGCAAGCAACTCTTGGATGAATGAAGTATTAATTTGACTCATGGATTTTCTTATTTTCCGATTAGAAATAATACACATCCTCATTAATTCTTTTGCTTCATCACTCATTAATAATGTCTGAGTATCCTAGTTTATTAAAATGAAACAACAAAAAAAATTAGTCACAAAAAGCTCAAGACCCACAAACTCAAAACAAATGCAGACTTAGATATTTTCCACATTTAATAATTTTAGCCCTTTTTAACATTTTGTTCTCATGAATATACAATATAATAAAACCAGAGACCATGGTCTAAACTGATTATTTTAATGTACCAATAAACAATTACTTTTCTTTTAAATCCCATGACTCTTTCTTACTCTTTCAACCATAGCATTGTATCTTTCTACTGACTTAATAGATGAAGCCAAGACCAGGACTTTAAACCCCTAAATCACTTAATGGAAATTTTACATGTTGAATCAGATACCTAAAACTATTACATCTCAAACATCTTTTAAAGTCATTGTAGAGAAATTGAATTCTCCAAACATAGTTCAGCTGACTTTACAAGAGATGCTTTTAACAGCAGACACATCAATCAACCTTTTAGGTGCTTATTTCTCCCTATTGATTATGTGAGGAAAATAAAATCACAAGCTCAAACTAAAATCTGAGATTGACAAGAGTTGAATTCTGTGACCCTTGTATACTGAAAGGGGTTTTGACTCTTTTGTGTTTTTCCACCCCTATTCCCTTGCCTTGATGGAAGGGATAAGGGGCAGAAAAGACAATGAGCAGTTTTGGGAAACAGAGGAACATGGGAAACATAGGAAACAGAGACTGTTGAATTCCCAGCAAAATAGTTTGGAAAAGGCAAGATTTTCAGCTTCATGTAAAGAAGGTTCAGGAGTTAAAGTGAGCAGTACTGACCTAGACATTGCAGAGAAAAGTGATAATTTCAAAATAACTATTTGTGCCTTAGCTGAACAAGGAACAAACAAGGAAAACACAGCAAGTGATTCAAAACAGTACTCGGTGTTATGATCCGACATTCTTCTTTATGACCTGTATTTCATTCTGAGAAGAGAACACGAACCAAAATGGAAATACAATTTCTCATATTGTTTTCTTACTTTATGTGTGAGCATATAAATAGTGCATTATTTTGTATCTTGCTAATGGAATTTTCTTGTCTGCATTGAATTAGAGGAGTTAGTTTTTATAATTATAGATATGCCAATCTACAACCACAACATTATGAGCCATTAAAATATTGTAGAATCTTCCATAATTCCTTCTTCTTTTTGTAATCAGGCTACAGCATACTAGGTTAATAAAACTAGCTAATCTCTTCTAAAAATTCATTACAAGCTGAACTCTTGTATTTATAAAAGATTGGTCTTGAGAATTAATGTGCTGAAAAACATCAACTTTAGATGTAAAATAAAATGAAAAATATTCTTCTCCTACTGATGGAGATATTTCTTCTCCCATTTTGAAGAAGTACCCAGACTTTGAAATTACTCAGTTATCAGCTTTACATATATATCGATAGATACACATATATATACATATACACATAGATCTATATACATATATATATAAGATAAAATGAAGCCACTAGATTGTAAAAAAATTTCATAAAATGTGTGATTTTACTGAGTATTAAAAGGTTATCTGACATGTCTGTTTTACTTTTCTTGAACATATGAGTGTTTGCACAGATATCTCTGTGTCATTCTATGTCTAAATATGTCTATTTATTTGTCCACTTTCATGCGTAAATTCAGTAGACTATGCATCTGCTTCTGCACCTTCAGTTTGGTTCTTTTGGGGTTTTTTTGGGATTTTTTGCATTTCTTTGTTTTTTGTTCCTTTGGTTTTGTTTTTTTTGTTTTTTGTTCTGGGTTTTGTGTATATAGAAGTCCCTTGTGTCCTGTAATTAACTTTATTTTAAAACCTTGGAATAAGCCTATGTTTGGTAAGTACCACTTGGGTTCCCTTCCAGATTTAGACACTTTAGGTTAAACATAAGCAGTTGTAGGCAACTAGCTGTGAGGTAGGAATCCAATCACCCACTATATAGAGGGGAAATAAGGGGTCATTTAGATTGGTAAAGAAGCTTTCAAAGGATTTTAAAGCTTAGTCTTATTATTCCATTTGAGTGGCTATCTATGTAATTAGTTTTTCATTCTTTAAGCACAGAAGCATATGAGCAGTCTCCTAACTACTGTACTTTTACCATTACTTTTGAACCACGTTTCTCTTGTATGTGTGTTGTGGTGCCCAGAAATATTATTAACCTCATAAAATGTAAAAAGGACAGAAAATTTTCTCTTTCCTTTATGTGAATTTTTTTTTTGCCTTAAATACATGCTCCCAGAGCTGCCACCATTGGCTGCTGGGCTCAGTTGTGCCATGTGGTGGGTCTGTCGGAGCCAGCTGGAAATGTCTGTGTTTGGATCAGGGCGGCCCCTGTAGCTCCTAACAGAGCCACCCCTGCAGCTCTCTCCACATTCCAAAACCTTTACACCTGCATCCAAAAGAGCAATACAGAACCACAAAGGAATTTTAACCTGCTGTCCGTTAAGTGACACCTAAGTAGAAATATGTCCTAATTAGAAAACACAAAGTAACAGTCCTGTCACTTTCAGAGAAGAAAAACAGTTACCTCACTTATATGCCAACTGAGCACATTTGGAGTTACATGAGTCCATTTGCAGAAAAAGGTACAATTCACATTTACAAATTACATGATTACTGGTCTACATTAAGGCAGGGTGATAAGGTGATTTTTTGTAAGTACATCTGCACTGAGGATTTTTTCTAACTACAAAAACTGGGACAATTCTTACAATAGGATTATACTTACACAGTTTGGGCATTCTCTATTCTAAATTGTATTTAAATATTTAAAAGAAAGAACAATATGCATGGTTTTCCCCCTGCTACCTTCATTTTTTTTTTCTTCTTGTGGAAGGGATTTTATGACAGTGAGATTTTTAAATGGTGAAAGCTCCTGCTACAAGGTAAAAGTTTTCATTATGTCTAGAAAAGGCACTTTCCCATCTGCAACCTTCCTTCTGTCTCTTTGCTTGGGTCTCCTTTTCTTTTTTTTTTTTTTTTTTTTTTTTTTTTTTGGGAGGGGAGGTAGGTTTTGTTTTGGTTTGATTTTTTTGGGTAGAAAATACTCACTTCAACTCTTGCTCTTTCTGACTGAATAAAGTTTTGTTCTCACTGGTGGCGGTATGTTCTTTCCAAAATTTAAGAATATCTGTGCAGTTTTTGTGTTACTAAAACCCTAATGATTTGAAAGCACAACAATTTGCAGATTTCTCTTTTTTTCTTACTCTTTTGTTAGGGGTATATTTACATAGCAATTAAAGTTTGGGCTGAGCTATTAGTATGTTTGATTTAAGTTTTTGCAACCTACCTGCTCAGTTTTGCCTAGTTAAAGAGAGTGAGGCCAAACTGTGCTCCTACTGAGACCAAGTATTGCAATCTGTGTTGTTCCTCAGCTTCTGTGGAAATGGATGCCCACGATGCACTGATAACAGTTACCTGTCTTGCATGACTTCAGCTTCCTATCTGACATCAGCGTGACCACAACGCTCTCTGCTCAGCAGCACTGAATGTGCCTTGTGAACACTGGCACATTGTGACCTGACTGTTGCAGGCAAAGAACAAATGCCTATTATATTCATGGTTGTCAGGTTATGCTCAGAGCATAACAAATGGATTAAATTTTCCAGAAGGCTGAGGCCATAAAGAGGTGACTATGACTAATGGTAGTCATCATGCATTGGGATGCATCTGAATCTGTTTATCCAGTCAGAATATATAAAATATTTATCAGGCTGCTGCTATGTTACCTCATTTTATGTACTAGTATGGGATTCAGAAGTATACTAAAATTGTAGATAAAATTTATTGTATGAGGCTTTCTGCTAAAGGAAATTGTACCAGAACTGTAAGTTATTTTTATTGTCGCCTACTGCAATTCATATTTCCTTGAATTATGGATGGAAGCCTACAATGTTACCTCTTTTCATTTTTTTCACATATGATAATGGCGCAACTACTTACATGTTTTATATACTAAAAAAAAAATAAATTTGCTTTTTATAGAGAAACCCAGATTTTTAGTGAGTCCCGGAAGCAGAAGGACGGTCCTGTTGTAGAAATGTCTCCTTTGTCATGATCAATCAGGAAAATGGAGACTGGTATATTTTTCTGATATGTCTTCTTCCATGTCAGGATAATGAAGCCTTTTGATCAACGATGTAATGTGCTGCTGATATGCAAGAAGAGAGCTTTACATATTTCTTGTCTTTAATCATTCATCACCACTTCGCAATTTATTTCTGTATTGTGCTCTCAGATGAATCAAGATAGCTAAATATAAACAGTCTGAATCTGTAGAAGTGCAGCGCTATATCTTGATACAGAAAAAAAGCTTCCTTCATCACAACTCAATTATTTCCAGAAAATTATTTTATCTTGGAGAAGCTAAGACAACATAAGAAAAAGAAAATGTAGATAAAAATCTTACTGGTTAAATTATTTGTGTATAGTTTTACAATAGTAGAAACAGTCAGATACATGTGCAGATATCATTCTGGAAGCAAATTGAATGGGAAAATAAGGAGAAATAATTTTAAAAGCTTAAAAATAGGAACAACTGATAAACATAAAACAAAAAAATCCAGTAATTAAATAAAGTTGGAAATGCATCCAGACACAAGTAGGATTTTTCACCAAGTGTAGACAGATACACTGTAGACACTTATATCTGAGGTAGTGTAATAGCTTTAGCTGGAACAGAGTTATATTTTGGTTTGGACCCCAGAGTCAGCAGAGAAGGAGGGGGAGGAGGTGCTCCAAGGGCTGGAGCTGAGGTTCTCTTGCAGACCATGGTGAAGACCATAGCTAAGCAGCTGTGCCCCTGCAGCCCACGGAGGGCAAAGATGATGCAGAGACCCACTGCAGCCCTTGGAGGAGATCCTGCCAGAGCAGGTGGGTGCCTGAAAAAAGGCTTTGAACTCATGAGAAGCCTGTGCTGGGGCAGGCTCCTGGCAGGAACCTGCAGACCTGTGGAGAGGACACGACACTGGAGCACGTCTCCTGCTAGGACCTGCAACCATGGAACAGGCTGCGCCAGAAGGATGGCACCCCATGGAAGAGTGACCCAAGCTGGAGCAGTTCTTGGAAAACTTGGAGGAGGTACAGCCTGGGAAGGAGGACGGACTGACAGGAAAGTGTTAATAAGATTTATTTCTCATTATCATGCTCTAAATTTTTTATTATTAATAAATTTAATTAAGATCTCCAAGCAGAGTCTGCTTTTCCCATGATGGTATTCAGTGAGAGATCTCTACCAGTCCTTATCTCAACTCACGAGTCTTTCATTATATTTTCTCTCCCCTGTCCAGTTACAGAGGGGCATGATAAAAACAGCTTTGGTGGATACCCAGCATCCAGGCAGGGTAAACCTACCACAAGTGACTGTGAAAAGAGTTCAGATGTGGGCTGGTTCAAGTGTGGGCAATAAATCTTGGTGGAATGAACTCTAACCAGAAGTCCTGGAAACAAGAGCACACTCACGAGAGTAAATCAAACATTGTGAATTGAGCCTTATTAATTCTTTTTACCCCTCATTAACTATGATTTACTTAATTATAACTAAGATACATTTATAACCCTTGAAATATTGTCAATGCTGTCACAGTCAATATTTTTCTTACCTAAAAAAAGATGAGCTTCTTTCTGAACCTTCTGTTTCTGTGTTGTTTATGTTCAATGTCATTGTAATTTGCTCCACATTGCAACAATTGCTTTTGAAAAAAATATTTTATTCTATTAGACCTGCATGTAAGCATTCCAAATTTTCAAGGTTTTAGTGTAGCAATGTGAAAATAAAAATGCACACTGACAAAGTTATAAGTAATTTCTACGGAAGTATAGTGATTAAGTGCCTGAAAAGCCACAAAGGGGACAAAGAAAATATGTCAGGTCAGCTCAATATTTCTTAATGGTTCATAGAGGTTAATGAGGAATGAACAGAATGCTTTGTAATCAGCACACAAGTGATTAGTTCAATGCCACTCATTCTCAGTAATGAAGAAGAGAATAGTAACATTATACAGATGTTAAGAATACAAGGGGAGAACACCTCTTCTGAGGATAATTATGGTTAAAAACTAGGTACATTAAATCCTGGTCCTTCACTCACAAACATTTTGCTATATTTTCTCTCCTCTATCCAGTTGAAGGAAGTAATAGATTAGCTTTGGTGGGTACCTGTTTTCCCGACAGGGTCAACCCACTATGATATCTCTTTATCATTTTACATTTTGTTTTAGGCAGAAAAAATTAAAATTTTTGACTTTGCCTTTTGATATATTGCTTGGCAAGACTGACAGATGCTAGTAATAGAATTAATAAGAAAGAGTACACAAACTGTCTCTGAGATTTCTGTCATGCTGTCAATGATTCAATAGAGTCAATGCAAGGGTTAGGCTGTAAAATAGATACTTTTCAGCTTTGAAACATTATTGTAGCTTCCTACAAAGCTTTGAGAAACTGAATCCCTTAAATAAGCATATTAATATCAACAGACTCTGAGTCTTACTGTTTTATTCTAAAGTTCCAGGGAACTTTTGAAGAGAATTTGAACTACATTATTTGCTTTGGACTGCAGTAAGATGAAGACAACATGACCTTGGAGATCCTTTACAACCTAAATTATTCAATGATCATATGATAAATATCATCAGCAACATACCATGAAGGATAATCATGACAAATACTGGCAAAACCCCTATGCATTGCTCAAGGTCTCATTTAAAGTATTTGGGCTGTTGAAAGTGTGAAATTCTTTGTAGTCTCCCCATTCAGGAAATGCTACAAAAACAAGGAACTGACAATATCTGAGCACACATTTTCTTTTCTCCATCTCAGCTTGACCCCAGTTTTTACTGAATACACATGTCAATTGGACACCTACTTCAGGCATTCTGCCTTGATGCTGTATTTGGAAGATTCACAGGAGAAAGTCCAGCAGCACACTCCTAGGCTTGTCATTCGTATTATTCACAGTAACTAGTACTGCATTCTCTTGAGAGTTTCACTACATTGGTTCTTAAGGGAAATTGGTTTTGAGGGAAACAAAAGTAAGGTGGTATTGGCAAGTCTTTCTTTATATACTGCTGTTCCCTCAAGGATCCTGCTTGCCTGTTCACCCACTCACTGCAGTCTTTAATGTTAGATGATTTTGAACCACCTGAAATCTCCTCTGATCTCTTCCTTCTGTCCTTCAGTTCTATGTTTTTCCATCACATGTTTATCACATTCTAGGCAATTTTTGCTTTCTCAGTAAATGAAGTTTTGATTATTTTTATAAAATTTCTGATATATTTATGATTTAAATGCAGATATTTTACTGTTTTCCATTACCCTGTGCCTTCTTAGTAGGTATGTTGTGTGGGGTGGTACAGAAAGGATAATGGAATGTAAGATTTCATGACCCTTCAGCATCTCTCAGACTGTCCTAAGAGGTGTCATGGTTTAACCACAGCCATCAACCAGGTCACACCCAGCAGCTCACTCACTACCCCACCAGCGGGATCAGCAGATCAGAAGAATGGCAGCTGGAAGACCCATGGGTCGAGATTGGCAGTTTCATAAAGAAAGCAAAAGCCATGCACACAAACAAAAAAGGAATTCATTCACTGCTTCCCATGGCCAGGCAGGTGTTCAGCTCTTATGCAGGACAGCAGAGCTCCATCTTGCATTAAGAGTTACTTGGGAAGACAAATGTCATCACTCCAAACATCCTGCCTCTTCCTTCTTCTTCCTTCCCCACTTCCTTCCCTACTTTATATAGCGAGCATATGGTATGGAACATGCCTTTGGTCATTTGTAGTTACCTGTGCCAGCTGTGTCTCCTACCAGCTTCCCATGCACCTACAACTTCCCTGACAGCTGTAGAGTATGAGCAGCATAAAAGGCCATAAAATACCTTGGCTCTGTGTAAGAGATGCTCAGCAATAATAAAAGGACTTTTATATTATCAGCTCTGTGTTCAACACAAATCTAAAACAAAGCCTAATACCAGCCACTATGAAGAAAATTAACCTTACCCCAGACAAAATTAGCATGTGCTGTGAAGGAAAGGTGCTAATTTATCTTGTCTGGGGTGAGAGGTAGGAGATCTTTTCCTTTGTAGCAGAATGTGTGAGTTATTACAAATTAGAAAAGCGTGGTCTTCTCTTCATAGGGCACTTCAGCCAGGAGCTGACTCAGGTAACAAATGGATCATTTCTCATAGAAACTGTAAAGGAAAGGGAATAAAACAATGACAGAAGTTTTTCTTACATCTAGGGAAAATCTAAGGGGTTTTTTTTTTGAAGAGCAATAAAAACTTACTTTGTGATCTTCAGGGCTAATTAACTGCAACTACCTCCTTAGTCATTATGGAGTTGTTCTAGGCCCCCAGAGACGGGCCAGACAGAATTCACCAGCTTCTAAAGAATCGCAGACCAAGCAAAGCCTGCCTCATTCTCTTTCCTGCTTTCTCCTTGGTGTACAGCAGCCACTTTACTAATACACTTTCCCTCAGCCAACTGCTTGGTCTTTTAAGAAAACTGTTCTTCTTCTGCTGAGACAGCATTCTCAGGCACATGCTTCTATGCTAAAAAGGTCAAAAAAGATAGAGAACCAGGGACCACACAGTCAGATTTATTATGTCTCTGCAAAGATTGGTGGATACTTTGTGAAGAGGAAGGGGGGGAAATTTAAGAGAGGTGAATCTTATTCTCTCTTAATTGTAAGCCTATTTTGTATTGTATTTATGATTCAAGCTGATAGAATTTTCTCAAGCAGCACACACAAAAAAATAATGAACAATAATTTTAGTTTATTACCATGACTGTTAGAATTGGTTATGGATAAGGTTGTATTGTTTCCATCCAGATCCTCCAAACTAATCTAATTCAGGAATAAATATGAGACAACCCGTAGTTTAAAACAAAGAACAGAAAGTACTTCATTTTCATTAGATAACATTTTAGTGTTTTTTTCTGTTGGAAAGGAGACTCAGTTAAGATCTATAAGAACGCGTGGAGAATATTTTTCCTGCTATAAAGCTGGCATCCAGACTTTACAATTCAGCACAGTGGAATGAAGTGAGTCTATGTCAAGAACACTCTCTCTGGCCAGAAAAAGCAGATCACTCATGATTTAAAGTGTCAGTTTTTCTTGTATAAAGCCAAGCTAAGGTTAGTAGCTGCAAATCATGACACACAGAATGATAGAATATCATATTGGAAGCGACCTCAAGGATCATCTAATCCAACCTTTCTTGGCAAAGCTAAAATCTAGATAAGATGGCACAACATGCTGTCCAACTGAGTCTTAAAAGTGTCCAGCACTGGGGAATTCACCAGTTTCCTGAGGGCATTATTCCAATGGCATTGCGAAAAATTTTCCTCTTTTGTCCAGTCAGAATCTCCCCAAGAACAACTTGTGCTCATGACCCCTCATCGTTTCCAGGTGACGCCTTTCAAACTTCTTTGTAGCCACACTTTAAACACTGGGATAAGGTGACAGGATTTCCCCAAAGCCACCTTTTCTTAAGATTGAACAAACCCATTTCTCTCAGCCTGTCCTCATATAGCAGCTTCAGTCCTTGGATCATCTTTGTGACCCTTCTCTGAATCCTCTCCAGCCTACCAACATTTTCTGACCTGGTGGGGACCAAACCTGAAAACAGTAATGCATGTGAGGTGTGACAAGCACTGAGCAGAGGAAAAAAATGCCTTTTTTTATCTCTGCTGGTGATGCCACTGTTGATTCATCCCATCATCCTGTTGGGGTACTTCAGAAAAGGTCTTCTTCTTTCTGCTGGAGAGAGATCTGTGCCTCCACACTGCAAATGGGCAGTTTCGTTTTCTCTAGACAAAGAAACTATTGGTCAACTTCAGCTGTGTCTGAGAAGAGAAACCAAGAAATAGCTTTATGAGCACAAGTAGTGTAAGTTGTGGGTCTGATGACTCGAAATATAAGATAAACTTTCACATTCCAGATCTCTAAATAATTTATTAAGGAAGTTCAAACGTACTCAGAGGATTAAAAAAATACTTTACAAAATTTTTATATGGAATACATTGAACATAAAATGTTTATTTCTTTAATTAGCCTAAAAACTTAGTTTCTTGCTATTCAATATATCCACAGTTGCTAGCAATTTGGCAGAATAAATACACGTAGCTGGGATTCACATACCTGAAATTGGATTCAAGCTGTGTAATTAATTATTTTTTTGGAAATTAGGGGTGGATTTCACATCATCTAACTCTATGCTTTTACACATGTGGATATTTACATCTGAATTAATATCTTTTATCATCAATGAAGAAATCAAGATTTTTTTCAGTTTGTGTCTGAGGGGTACAGACATCAGAGTTAAGGGTGTCTAAATGAAAGTAGTGAGGTAGGAATCAAAAAAAAGCCTAGCGGGTTGAGACTTCTGAGACAATTTTTGAAGAGGATGCTACCACCTAATTAAGACATCTTAGTGTGCTGAGAGCTGTGAATCCAAACAAATTTGAATTCATACTTGCTGGACTGCAAGGTGAATTAAAGCTGGGGTTTCAATCTCCGAGTTCAGGCCAGTGAAACAGGTATGAGGCCATGAAGTGTTCTTAAGCTGACATCCTTTTTTGAAACCTGCCCTGATCACTGATGATGAGAGAGGATTCAATGGAAAATATTCCTTCAGAAATTTTCAGGATATTATCTCACATAATCAATAATAAAATAAAATTGCCATGTGTTCAAAGTAATTGTACTTTAGCTGAATTCTATTTTCTGCTAATGAAAAACAACTCCTGAGTATTCTCTGGTTAAGGAAATTTCTAATTAAATAGAAAATTCTCAATCACCTGTCTCACATTTCCTGTGATCACATGGCACTTCCAACCAGTGTATAATTTTTTTTCTTCAGGGTTATTGGGCTAAATATATCTTAATTAACTCATTTCTTACTTTATGTATCATTCTGCTTATGGTTCATACAGGTTGTTTAATACACACTGATTAAATTTAAATTATTTATTTTGGTTTGGAGGAGGATTATTCATTTGGTGTTTTTTTGTTTATATTATTTTATTTTTTTTAAATGTGATTTGCCCTACTAAAATCAACACATAGAAACCAGAGTAATGTAACTAAGAGCGCATCTTTTAAGACCATGCATCATCCATCTGATTTTGGAGTACTCTTTCACAGGACAACTATAATCATCTTTTATTGTACACAACAAATTCTGAAAGTTCATTAGAATACTTTATGGGGAAAATCGTCATTTTCAAAATCTCACTTGAAGAGGGATTCTTCATAATATGTTCATTAACTATCATTAAATAATTTCACCATAAAGGATGTAAGATGAGTCTAAATTACACTACTTCTAATTTCAAGTCATAGGATCCTGTAACTTATTTATTTTCTTTTAAATTAAACTGAAAATGTGGTGGTTTTTTTCAAATTATCTTTTACCATTCATAAAGAGACAATAATTTCAAGTGCCTGCTGATCTGTTCTAATCTCTTTTTCATATCTAAGCATTGCAACTTTGAAAAGCCATGAGGACCATCATTAAATTAATAACCTTTTAAAGAAGAAAGAAAGAAAGCATTATCCTGGACAGATGGAATGAGCCTAGAAGAGCTTGTCAATGCACATTCCTAGAAAAGTCCTAAAATAAAATGGCAGGGTGTCTTGTTGCAGGCACTGATTACAAGTATTGGCAGATGCTGGAAATCTGTATGAAGGCATTTCAAGTGGATCTCAGGTACTGTAGGATAAAACCAGGATAAAACATTATCAGGGATAGTATAAGAATGTGTCTCTATGTGGCCCCTGAGCTAAAGTGAGAGCTCTGGGAAGACTCCAGTGAAAAGACTGAAAGGCCATTTCTGGTGAAGAGGGTATTTGGAGAAACATGTCAAATCAAAGAACTTGTGTCCTATCAGGGCTCTGTATTTTGCATAGACAACAAAAATATTTTCTGGCTAAAGATAGATAGGTAGATAGGTAGATAGGTAGGTAGATAGATAGATAGATAGATAGATAGATAGATAGATAGATAGATAGATAGACAGAAAGACTGAAATTCTTCTCTACATAAATTAGAAGAGCTTTTGTCAAACAAGCAAGCAAAAGAAAAAGATTCTTCAGGAATATATTATAATGCAGAATATAGAAGACATGGAGTGAAGTGTCTGATATAGTCAGTAAAACTGGAATCTTCAAAGAGGACTTTTTTAATATTCCATGTAAGTGATCTCCTCAGGGATGTAAAGAATAGAGATATAGGGATTTAGTGCGTAACCTAGGTAGATAGGCATGTTTTAACACCAAAAATCAATTAAAATTTCCAGATTTTAAAGGTGAAATAATTAGTGGCCACATTAATCTTTCCTGTCAGAATTTGTATATCCATAAGAACATTTCTGAAAAAGAAATTTAATGTATCCAGAAATAGTCTAATTTTAAAAGTATTAATTGGTTTCTTCAGACCCTCAGTGTTCTTCTAGTCTTACTGAAAATATGTATTTATAATTTAAAGAGTTTCTTGGTGAAGTATGTACATACAGGAATATGTATGTGTATGAATATGTATGTAAAGGAACCTGCACCTGCTGAATTAAAAAAAAAGAAATGAAAAAAAATTAAACTTCTCTTACAAAAGTTCTGTCGCAGACATTTCTCCACAGAAATCCTTCCTTTCATATTTCTGTGTCTTCGGGAGCCAGAGGCCCCCGAAGAGAAGGTAAACAATTGTTATCAGCTGCTGTGGAATGCAATAGGATTCACCTTGATTGGCTCATTTTCTATGTTTATAATTAAGAGCCAATCACCAGTTCAAGCCAGGGGACTGAGTCCTTGGCCACAACTTTGTTGTGGGTTCTTTTCTATCTCTTCTTAGCTTAGCTAGCAGCTCTGCAAACCTCTCTCTATATTCTTTTTAGTATAACTATAATGTATTATATAATATCTTAATAAATCAAGCCTTCTGATCAAGATACAAGATTCACCGTCTCTCTCTCACCAGCAGCGACCCACACAGGTCGCGGTAATAAAGTTCTACTTCCTGCATAGATTTATTTTCATTATACATGTTGACATATTAAAGAAAAATACAGCCGATGAAATTATAATTATTAATAAGGACATAAAAAAGGGACAGTTAAAATAACCTAGGCCATGAAGACAGAGAAATTACTTGAAAGTAGAAGAAAGATGAAAAGTAGTGACTGAATTTATTAATATAGAAGAAATGGGACAATAATAAGAGAAAGACAAATCCCATACCTCAGGTTTTATGAATGAAGTTGTTGTTGGTAGAATCAAGGATTAGGTACACAAAAGCTCTGACATAAGAAATAAAATTTTTTTGAAAAAAGTTCTGCTTTCATCCATCTAGATAAGGAAGCCATTAAACTTGAACTACTTGAGCACTGAAAAATGAGAGATTCCTCTATAGAAAACATTATCTGGAGTATTCAATGACTGACCCGTTGGAGTAGAGAAGGCACCATAGGAAAGGAGAAGAAACTGATAAATTTACACTGCAAGTAACCCCCACTCCTTCTGCTACAGAAGTATTTTAAGTTAAGAATAATAAGAAGTATCAATGTGAACATTTGTTAACATCTAAGTGCTTTAAACTGTAACACTTTAAAGGGCTTGGAAGGATTTCTGTTTCTTTCCTGCTTTACTGAAGATCAAAAATACTTCCTATCCCTTTCACTGACACACACATAGTTCTGACATTGACAGGAACCTATGTCAATCACTCGGCCAAGTGCATTTTGAGTTCTCAGGAAGCCTTCAGAAAACTCCTTTTAATGATCCATTGCTCAAAGTCCAGTTCAGCTGAGTGACACACACATCTTGGGTGGATAGCAATAACAGTGTTCTGAAGCTGTAAAATATTTACCCCCAGACGTGACATGTGTTCATGTATTTCCAGCCTAACTTCACTCAGGTTATCGTTCTGTAACCTCAAACCATGCCCAGCAATACTACTGCTAGGGATTTTTAGGAATTTTCTTTTGTAACTTCTCACTAAAATGAAGCCCAGTGCAGAATCAGGAAGCCTTTTACCACCAAACTCTATTTTTCTTATAGATAATTTAGAGTGAATTATAACTATGTACTTTCCTGTTCTTTACACTGTTATAGATAAAATATCTTATCAATACGTGCCGACCAAAATTTATAAGTCACACTCTAGTATGTGCATTTGAATTAAATAATTTCTGTCCAAAATAATCAAAAGATTGTATGCCCTGTAGAAATGTATTTTTAGAAATTGAAGAAAAAGAAAGAAAAAGAATAACATCGCATTTACTATCTCTGGACCAGTTAAAAGATTATTTTTTATACAGCTAGATTTTCAAAGAAATAAAGAGACTAGGTAATCAAAACTTTGTTAGAAGAATATCTCTGTGTGTGCAAGTGTGTGCATGTCTGTATACAAATATAACAGACAGCAAAGTGATGGAAGAAATCTGACAAGAGAATCTCTTAAGACTTTTACATACTCTGTAAGATTCCATATCAAATTCTATCCCTGTTTTGCTTATTTTCCCTAATGAGATGGTTTTTAGCAGCAATTCTGGCAGCTTTCAAAATGTGCTGCACCAAAATGAATTTTTCAGTCTTGCAAAATAGGAATAAGTAATGAAAAAAGCCTATCAGGACTTGGGACCTCTAGAAGAGCTGGGGTGCTTGGTCTTCTACTGGCTTTTTGTTAAGCTTTGGCTTCCAAAACTTTTAGAGCTTGAACTTGAAAAGAATTTGAACAATGAATGATTTTTAAGTCCCTAGATTTGTCCTAGTTTTGCTAAACACCATACAAAAGCTGCTGCATACATTTTTTTCCATTCATAGACTGACGTTTCAATTTCTAAAGTGAGAATTTTTAACAATTTTGCTCAGTGTGTATACTGTACCTTGACCAGCTATCTTCATCATTTCCTGCTCTTTTAGCTTCACCTTCAGTTTAATGCCCTTACAGCTGTACTTGGAAAGCTGTATGCTAGAAAGAAAACAAATGGTAAAATGCTTGTTAGAAAAGTGTCATGCTGATCTGGGTCTCATTTACCTATACTTTTTTCAACTCACGTCACAAAAACGTTCCAAGCAACATGAAAAATGTACAAAAATGTTTCAAACCAAGCAATATAATAAAATTTACTGCAATTTCTCATGACAGTGAAATGCTGAAAACTATGTGTTAAAGTGCTAAAGACCATGAAATAGAGATTTAATAAAAATATGAGCTTTCCTTTTCTTTTGATGCACAAAATTTTACACAGGTTGCAGGATTTTACCAATTGATTTTTGCAACTAGCTTTTCAGTTTTCTGGAGCAATTAGAACGACTTCTATAGAAAACATCCTCCTAAATGGTCAGAAGAAAATGCTATTAGATTGCCAACAGGAATGTTATTAGATAATGTTGTTTGCTCATTTCCTCTTTATCTTGTACTCGCTTTCATGAGCTTAATTAAAGCACAAGGTATTAATGTTAATATGATACTTTGATACATATCAAATTAATTTTAATAACTAATAGCTCATTATTGTAATTGTTTTTTTTATGTAGTCTGATTTACATTAACATTTAAGGAATTAACAATTAAAAGAATTTGCAAGTAGCGTTTTATGCTTCTTTTGGGAAGAATTTTTAAAATGTATCCATTGAGCTAGTGCAGCAAAGACATAAAAATATAAACTCTAATATGTTAATAAAAAGTGTCAAGATCACAGTTTCTAGATTTTCTCTCCCCTCTCACCATAAAGACCATTATTTGAAGTCTTGTGGTGGGAGCTCAGAACTTACCAAAATGCACTGCATAACAAAAGCAAAACAGTCCTTGACACATGGTCTGGTGTATTTGTTCAGCCTGATAAGAATTTGTAATGAACGCCCCTTACCTACTGGTCACGGCTCCTGCCACAAAGCTGGAGAATCTCCATGAACTTTCTTTTGTATAGTGGCATGGGTACATCTCATCAGATTTATATTTCTTAAAGTCCTTCAAACCATAACTGGAAAAAATTATTTTGTTATTCTGGTAAAAATTATAATAAAGATAAAAAGGCAAAAAATAGAATAAACAAATCACACATGTTCTTTTATTTGAATACTTTTGTGTAATCCACTAAAGAGAGATCTTTCTTCCTCCTTGCTCCTGTCATCATCATCATCATCATCCTGACAAACAGAATTTACGCCAGATATGTCCACATTTATTACTGTCTCAGAAGATTAATTTAGTTTTACTTGCTCACAAAGAATAAGTTCTATGCTTTAACCCCAGTTATAAATTATTAGAAAACACTAAGCTGTGTTTATATTGAATTTAAACCTAATTTCAGAATTTCAGCTGCCTTACAAGTAGTTAAGGATTTAGTCAAGCACCAAGAGAATGCAAACTGACCCTTCTTACACAGGAGGAAGTCAATAATTGTATAACCATGACAGAATCTATATAATACTTAGAGATAGTGTTTGTTTCTAGAAGAAGGCAGGTTTACAAATTCCAATAGCACTACATGAAAGTGAGTCTGTGGGGCTGCATCAGACCAGAGTTTAAATCTATGAAACTGTGAATGTATTTCACATTTTTACCTAATCTGGACAAGATGATAACATTTTTAGGAGATTATGTAAGTTCCAGATGAATATTAATATGTTTTAACTCATATTTAGGAGTTTCCTAACTGGAAAACTTCCTATTGCAATGTTTCAGATGCTAAAAAGAAAGTAATTGTCATTTAATACTGGATATATTTGCAGATGCAGGTAGTAAAAAATCTGGGTTTCTTAAGCCAAATTTGATATTTGACATTTCTTATGTCTGCTATGGGCACAGTAGAAAAAAAAAAAAACAAAAGAGTTTTCATTTTTTGCTTTGCTAATTTTTTGTGGTTTAAGGTAAAACCCAGTTTTTACTAATTCTGTTTTTTCATAGAAACCTGCCACAACTTAGGGTAGATGACAGTGTTTGCATAAAGTGTGACAATTTGTTTAGTACATAAAATTAGGATGATAACCGTGAATATAAAGTGATATGTTGAAAACTCTTCAGATAAATGTAGAACAGTATATTTAATCTCAGAATGCTCTGATAATTGGGAAGAGATTCTTTTGTGTCCTCTGTATCTTAACTGATAGAGCAATTACTCTTCTCTGAAATTTAAAGTTCTGTGTCCAAATGTTCCTTGGCAAAAATAATTTTTTCCAGAAAAAAATTATTCTAGAAAAATAATAAATCAATTGAGCAAATACATTTAAACAATATCAAAATAATTAAATACATTTTAGGTTCTATTGCATTTTTTAAAATTTCACATAGCTGTGAATGCTTAGTATTTTTGAAGTATTTTTTTATAAATATTGAGCATAAGCAGGCACTTTTTCATTTGTCTTATGTTATTTTTGGCATTAAGTAAATATTTCAACAGAATAATGATAACATGTAAACTTTTCTATATTATCATATGGGATTTTCTAAGCATATCAACTTCCCTTTGCCCTCAAAATTACCATCATTTTATTGTGCTATGACAGAGTTTAATGAAAAAAGCATCAGACAAGAACAGCTTTTTTTACTAATATTGCTGTTGGTACAAAAGCTACAAAAATAGTTGCATCATAATTTGTAACAAGTTAAAGAATCACAGAATGGTTGAGGCTGAAAGGAACTTCTGGAGGTCACCTGGTCCAACATCCTGGTGAAGAAGGGTTATCTACACCTTGTTGCTTTAGAGTAGGTTCAGAAAAAACAAAAGGAAGAAACATCCACAAAACTTCACTGAATACACTGCCTTCTTTCTCAATGCAGAAAGCTATTTGTTTGTGGATTGTTTGCTTCTTATTTTTTTAGATTTGATGTTTTTATCTCTTTTGGCACAAGATGAAGTTTTTATGAAACTAGAAGCAAGAGTTACTATTTCAAACCAAAAGAAGGGATTTTTTTTCTTTTTTCAATTGTTAAATAATTTAAGTTTTCAATTTAGAGGTGAACTTCATATTTTTATACTTCCTCTGAGTTTGCTCCAGATTTGTAACCCTCCAGATGCAAAGACTTTGCTTGTTGGCACCACCTGCATTAGCTGATACAGCCAAAATGTATATTTTACTCATGCCGCTTCCTCAAGAGTAAACTCAGAAATATCTCTGGGACCAACAGAACCATTTGAAAAATACAAAAACTTGAGCTTATTTTAATGGTTGAACATTGCAGAAATGGATGTCAGTATTGATTTATATCATGCAACAGCAGACCATTATTTGAGGTGCCTAAATTGACAGTGATAGAAATTTATAGGCTGCTTCTGGAGTCAATGAAGGCAGTGCATTATCTTAAGAAAGCAATCAAATTCTTGGGCTAATTTTTTACCTTCTTTTTTCTTTCTTTTTTTTTTTTTTTTTCTTAATTGGTTGAACAGTAAAGGGACCCTGGGGCTCATTAACCTTTTTTAGGTCAGCCTAATCTATGCTGAAAATTAGTTTTATGAACAAGGTACATATTATACCTCAATTTAATATACACAGTCATATTAAAGTAATTTGGCAATGTGAATACCACATCCATAATCACAAATTAAATAGGGCCAAAGCCCATTCTCTGGACCTTGTGAAATGGCATAGCACTCTTAATACCTACTTTAATAAACTTTCTCCTCCTCCAAAAAAAATTGTCTATGCCATCTATTGCAGTGGCTTCTAACTCTTGAGGTCTGTGAAAAACTGATCAGGAATAACTCGGGAACATGTGATCCCTGGAGAAGGCAAATCTGTGTTACAGGCCATACTAACATTTTACAGCTTGGACACTCATACCTGAGGAGTAGCTCACCATTTCAGCACTGTACTCATAGCTTTCAGGTCACATTTCCTAAATATTAATCTGGGACTGAAGAGGATGCAAATTTTCATAATGAAAGTCTGTGATTTCCAAGCCTGAAATCTTATTTCAACATATTTCTTGGTAAAATCAGGTTGAGTTTCTCATCTCAAAACATAGATTTATTTGACATAGTGAACCCTGAACAGCAGGGAGCCCTGAAATAGAGGCTCCACTGACCAACTGAAGTCAATGTCTCTTTATTTTGTCTCTATCTCCCACCCTAGTGTGAAAATTTAGAAATTACCTTCTAAAAGAATTCATTAACAGTTCTCATTTCAATGGATATTAATTAAGACGTTCCCCTTCTAGCTTTTTTATTATAATGTGACAATTTAATAGGCAGGAAAAATTTGAACAGACAAACAATTTTACAAGGATAATTTCAGATACATGGGCAGGGGTGTCTTTGGGTGCCCTCGAGGATTTGGTTTTGCAATTACATGGAAGTCCTAATTACATGTTTTGTAAGTGAGAATTTTTCTAGTTGCTCTGCTCTGTACTGCAATTTTTGTGAAAATTTGTTGTCCTTTCAGCTATAACTCACCGTGTTTTGGAGTGGATTCCTACATATTCATGAATTCAAATATACCAATTTGAATAAAATGTTTCATTAAGCTATAATGTAAAAAAGAGACCCTTACTGTCATAATTCAAAAGCACAGAAGAAAAAAATTATGGGTTGAACAAGGACATAGAGTTTTGAAATAATTTATATTTACGTTCAGTTGTACTAATACCTGCTATCTACTTTTAATGAATTCTGCTCAGTTCTGATGTTATGTTTCACTTAACTTCCTTCCTGTTAGTAATACACCAAGCTTAATCTTTTTTCATCTCAGTGCCTTTGAGTACAGAATTGCAGATCTAATTCCTTCCCCACCCCAAAACATAAAAGTTTACTTATCCTTTATACTCCTTATGCCTGTAGTTCAACCAGTAATTAAAAAAGTAAAATTCAGTTCAAAATCCTGAGACTTGTCCTCAAACCTTTTGTCATCTATAATTCTGTTCTTCCCTCTTTCTCTTTCTACCTCTACTTCTTCCTTTTGTCCTGTGCTCCTCAGTGTGTTGGTTTTCTGCCAGTTAATCTACTTCTGCTTTCCTGATTTTGAATAACACACAAGTCACTGCCCTTCAAACAGTTGTGAGAACAGATTCAAGGGTTTCTGAATCTCTCATTAAAGAAACATTTTCGCTTATATTTGCTTCAAGTCAAAAGGAAAAGACCAAAATTACAAAAATTATGTAGACTAGAATTCAGTCTCTTAAGGAATTAAGTTCATTATCCAACGCTCTATTAGCAGTAGACTGGAATTGGGTACCTAGAAACTTGGAGTCCTTGGTATGATATCCAGTAAACCCACATTTTTACTACTCATTACAATTATCCTAGATAATGAACTATAAAGTTAGGCTGTAAATTGTGATGTTATAGAAGAAGTTTTCACTACTTTGATGTAGAAATACTGCCTCCCTTGAGACTTCTGGCAATCAATTTTAATTTCTCTTCAAAACACAATTTTAGGGAACATTTTATTCCTCATTTTATGGACAGTGGAGATTTAGATGAAGAAAGAAGCCAGAAAGAGGAAAATTTGTGTGTTAAAATTAATTGCTGTTAGTTGATAAATCATTTTGATGGTTAAAAAAACATTTGTTGAATTGCAATGTTTATCCTTATCTTTGCCATTAATTCAGTTGATTAGTGCACTTCAAAACTGTGGGGGTCAGGTATATATGGGAAAATATATGTCCAATTGTGTCAGGAACCCATGCATTACCAAGGAACCCACTTGCCGCGGCAACTACGTCCAGATGGACAACACTGGACAAACCAGACCAGTGAAGAGCTTTTTATTGTTTTCAGCACATCAGTCTCAGGACATTGTTAGACAATGGAGACAGGATGTTAACAGCTCGCTGATCCACAGGGAATCCAAGGAGGTGTGACATTACAGCATAGCATAAAACCATCTCAGCCTAGATTTCAGCCAATCACACATAGAGCAACACATATTGACAAACATTCTATCCAATCTTATAAAACACACGTAATGGTAGTTAAAACAAAGACTGGTTCATAAGAGATAAAGAACAGAGCTCTATTCATGCTAACCTTCTAAAGATATACATTAAATAACCTTGTTGCCATCCATAAGCCAATTCTACAGAGGCCTATTGTTATTTGTCACGTATGCTCTACTGCTTGGGAAATTTTTCTGCTGTATTTGCAATGCTAACAAAACTTCAGTCTGAGGCCTATACTTTTTTAACCATTTCTTAAAAACCCTCTAACTTTATGGATTCCAACACAAAACAGCCATTACAAGATGAAAACAAGAGATAAGCTTTTGAAGTCCTCCCAGGCCATTATGGCTGAAATGTTTCCTCATATTACACAATCTCTGTGGTCAAAAAAGTTTACAGAAACTTGCCTCTTTGGAGTAGCTTATCAGTTTTATTAATCTTAGGGTTTTTTTTTTAATAATACTTAAAAGAGAAATTACTAATTTGTCTTTCTCTAAATATGTATAAATATTTTTATGTCTATCTGTGTCCTTGATGACTTTGATAACTGATTTTAAAATTTTCATTACTGGATTCAGCAAGGATGCAGTCTTGCTCTTCTAGAGTTAATAATAACATAAATTGAAACATTATATGTCATGAGAAGCACTTGTAAAAAAAATTGAAAAATCCACTGAGTTTTAAAAATTCTTCTTAAGATGTTTAAGATGATATTATTTCAAGATTTTAAGTAATTAGGAAAAAAAAACAAAGCTCTCTAATGCCTTGCAAAAAATACAACCCCAAAACAAACCCACAACCCAAACAAAAATAAAGCAAAAAATCATTCAGACAAATTACCATAGGCTTGGTAACAGCCATGAAAGAAAAAACTATTTATGTGAGGATGATGTATGAATAAACAAAGACAAGTATGTACTACAGAACCAGAATTTATCTGCCAAACACCTGTAATAAACACATCTGTATATGTCATGTACAGAAGAATTGCATTGGTAACACATAAAGGACACTACTTGAAACAACAAAGTTTCTTTAGGGCTGTATATATTAGTAATATAAACTATAATGGAATTTGAAGAGTCTTTGCCATGTGTTTGTTCTGCACACTGGACATTGAAGCAGTTCTCATGGAACTTCAGAACATTGATAGAACATCCCCTAAAAGCAGCCTAAAGAACACCACAAAGCTCTGGAGGAAAAGACAGGTTATGGGATTTTCTTAACCACCACTGGAATAATTCCTCATGAGAAACAGCAGATATTCTGTGATCAGACTGGGTCCACCAACACACAACAGACTGTAGGTACTGTAGTCATCTTCTCAAAATCTGTCCATCATCTTTCAACTGCACAGAATCAAACACCTCATATGAAACACAATTCTTCTAAGTTAAAATTAAAAAAGTTCCATTTATTTTGTTTGCGTGTTTTTCTGTGTCTTTCAGTTTTGCTTCTGAGCATGCACAGTGCACTAGGTAAGGATTTGTTTGTCATTATCATCACCTGTAAATAAATGACACCTTAAATCCTACTTGAACTGTAATTTCTTTGATGGATATAAATGCTCCAAGGTAGAGTAGAACAAAGTGTGATACTGATTATGTTACAGTTTCTTGTCCAGTGATTTATAACAGCCATACAAAATGAAGTTTATACCCTATAAATTCCAACACATGTTTATCTTCCGAAACTCATTTGGTTTCTATGACATGCCAAAACAATTTATCACTTCTACTGTGTTACATTAAAATTGGAATTTATTGTTCATTTCTTCTTTTCTCTCTTGCAGACAATGCAGCAAGCTCCAAAGATCAAGTGAAGAATAATGAAGCATGACATACTTAGAGGTTTGAAATACAAGAACCTCGGAAATAATACTGATGCATGTAAAATAATTATAGAAAATAATAAATAAACACAATGCTGAAGTCCTTGACAATTTATTAATCAAAGATTGCAAAATGACTGATTCAAATTCAACTTCTGTTCCTTAAAATTAACTCCGCATGTCTAAGAAAGCAATGTATAAAGGATAGGAAAAGTGAAAATGTCAGCCACGATTTAGCTGTAATACATTACAGAATGTTCTATATAGATAGTATACAAAATACAGCACAGCGGTAACGATGCAATGGTAAAGCACAATGACTTGTATTTCCAGTCGAGGTTGCTTTGGTGGTGTTATTTTGGAAACTGTGCTATCTTTTGTAACCATAGGCCTTATGATTTAGCCCATGCACAGCTAAATAAAGGATTAGTTATTGTGAACCGTGGTGTCATTGCATTCTGAAGCACTTTTCATGTGTTTACACACAAACTGTTATTTTTTCCAAGTAGTAAATTCTGTACTAACAAAGGAGAGTATTAAAAAAGAACCCCTACCACAGACAATGTTGTTGTACATGGCAATACAAATGAATGAGCAAATTCTGAAAAATAAAAGACTTGCATGTAGTGATATCTCAATATCTTCCTAGCTTCCAGCTAATAGCAGTTCAAAAACCTTTTGAGCAAAGGATGGTGTGCTCCGGTCATAACCTTGGTTATATTTTATTTTCGTGAATGGTTCCAAATGGTTTTAAACTGCTGTAACTGTCTTTCTTCAAGGACTTCATAAGTTGTGTGTTTTGTAAAGAATCTGATTTCCTTTTCATCTTGAATTTTTCAGCTCTTGTTCATTGAAACATATCTTCTGTTGAAAAAGCAAACACAGTTTCCTGTTTCCTGTTTCTCATGTTTCTTTCCTTTCTCCTGCTAATCATTTATTTTCCAAACGCAAGCATGTTAGTTTAATTTCTCCTTATACAGAAGTCAGCTTTCAATTATCCTTGACTTTTTTTTTCAGTTTTTCTACTTCTTTCTTTTCTGTGTTGGAAGTACTGTTCACTGTATTCAAGAATTTTTAACTCTGCAGAAGTTTAACAATCAATGTATGAAAAGAACAGCATGTGAAATAACTAAAGACTATGTTGCAGTACAAGCATCCAGGAAAATTTAATAGTGTAAAGTGTAATATTAGCTTTGATCATTTGTGACCATCCACTACAGATATCATACTTTCTAAAAGCAAATTTTTTTCCTATTAAAAAAAGCAAAAACAAAATTATTTTCTTTATGCATTTTTTATTTTGACATTTGGTCAAAATATTTGAGAATTGCATTATCCTATTACTTTGTCCTAATATATGAGTCAATTTAACTTCTCCTGCAATTTCATGTGTTGTGCTAATTGTCAGCATAACTGTAGCTTTTTGCTCCTGTGTGGGAGGAGAAATATTGTTCCTGCATTCCCTCTTATGGCAGTTGACATTCTAGCTAGTACACATTTCTGACTTTGAATTAAGCTTATTGATCCTGGATAATAATGTACTTTCAGCTATGAATAGTATAATTTCAATTTAGTTTCTTCTGTTCAGCATAGAATATAGAACACATCATATCAATCTGACTTCTCAAGAGAAGGGAAACTTGATATCAAAGTCTTGGCTCAGACAAGGTGAAGAGTTTTACCTAGAAGCAGACCAGGTTGATGACATTCTAAAAAGAGAATGAATCATAGAATTGTTTGGGTTGGAAAGAACCCTAAAGATCCTATAGCCCAACCTCTCTGCCATGGGCATGTTTTACTAGATCAGGTTGCTAAAATCTGCATCCAGCTTGACCTTGAAGATTTCCAGTGATGAGGCATCACAACTTCTCTTGGCCATTTGTTCCAGTGTCTTGTTACCCTCAGAGTGAAGAAATTCTTCCTAGTACTTCTTGCCTTCTTTCAGTTTAAAGTTATTCCTCCTTGTCCTGGCCTTGCAGGCCCTTTTAAAAGTCACCCCTTCACCTTTCTTATACATCCCCTTTAGCTACCAGAAATCTGCAATAAAGTCACTAGAGCCAACTCCTCCAGGCTGAACAACCTGGAAGCTTTTTCAACCTGACTTCATGGGACATATGCTCCAGCTCTCTGATCATTTCCTCTGACCACAACTCCGGTAATTTTCTGACCATGGCTGTCCCCTGAACACTCTCCAGAGGTCCATTTGTTGTACTGGGGACCTCAGGGTTTGATGCAATTTAATTCTTTCTTTGTAAATGAATACAATATACCAGTGTTTAACCAGTATACCAGAGATAGAGGTAAGTTAAAAATACAGAGTAGAAGCAGCCCAAGAAAATTTTTGTATTGAATTTATTATGAAACTTACAAATAGCCCAAAACAGAGCTAACTGTATTGATGGAAATACTTGAGTTATTGTAATTCGCATCTAAACAAAACATAGATTCCCATTAAAAAAAAAAAAAAAAAAAGGCTAACTTTTAATATTTGTCTCACTTTTATCACTTCATGTTATCTATATAAAAAAAGAAATTTTCATGCTTAAATTCCACTGACATAATAATATCTGTGCTTCCTTTTTCTTGGACAGAAGATACAGTTGTGGGTGCTGTGGCACTAACAGCACTTTGACATATTTACTACAATGTAATTAAAGGTAAGAAAAGCAAATAAAATCATGTAAATAAACATCAACACTCCACTACACTTTTAAAATTTTTCATTATTATTTGAAAATATTTCACTTATGATTAATAGATTACCAATTTCCTTACAATAAAATATGAACATGCATTTACTTCACAGTACACTCTAACAACTTGTCTGTCTGGATAAAACTACACAAGACAAGTGAAGCCAGACTGTATTTAATTTCCTCTTTGCCATGAACTCAAAAGGCTTAAGGAAAATCAAAGCCTTTATGAATATGTTCTTCCTGCAAGGGCATATTTTCTTATTGCTTTTTAAACCTCACAAACATTGCTTTCAATCCAACAT
The DNA here is from genome assembly GCF_027579445.1 of Ammospiza nelsoni. NCBI lineage: Eukaryota > Metazoa > Chordata > Aves > Passeriformes > Passerellidae > Ammospiza > Ammospiza nelsoni. The sequence continues at coordinate 75,066,272 of NC_080634.1, read as the reverse complement.
ATTCATTAGACTTCGGAACAGATTTTGAAATGTTCTCATGCAAAGACAGAAGTCACGAAGACTAAGATGTCAGAAATATTTTGAATTAACTACAAGAGTACTGATGTCAAGAAAAGAAGAAATTTGATGCCAGCGTCACAACAGGGAGTACTGCAAATGTGCTTCCTTGAAGAAATATTGTGCATCTTCCATGGGAATCTTCAGGTCAAAATTAAATGAAAGGTATATCAAATAGATGTGCACAAACAAAAAATTTATGACAGATGTAAGGATGTTGAGCTGTGCATAGCTGGTAAGTAAAAGATTCAGGAGCAAAAACATTGACATGAAAAGATATAAAACTACTTAAACCTAAAAAAGAACAAAATGGAACCTGAAGCTCAGCAACATTGAACATCAGGCCTTTTCATACAATGCTGGTAAGTTAGTTGCAACAGAATGCAACCAATTTACCAGCAAGAGTCTGCTCAACACCTAAGGTGTCTTTTAGGAGGTGATGACAATATTAAAATTCAGATTTAGAAGTTATTATTCTTAGCTTTCTATTATGAAGCTTTGTTGAGTAGATACTGCCTTGTGCTGTCTTGTTCATGTTTAGCCAACATAAAGATGCTAAACTTGACAAAGCTTGATGCCCCAGTGTGGATGCAGGGGGAGTGGGTCGGAGACAAAGACAACCCTCACCTGCTGTACATGTGGCAACAGAAAGTGTTTATTCTTGAGGTTCTCTTTATAAATGGAATTTGAAAAACCTGGTCTGGATAGCTCATTGGTCTGATCTTTCACACTGTGCAGCTCCAGTGAGATGTCTGTGGTTGAGCATGGAACGTAATTGGTTGAAGTTCCTGTCAGTCCATCCAGGGGCCAGTTTTATGGAGCCAGCTGGATTTCTTGTTTATAGCTGAATTAATTGCTCAGTACAAGCCAGCTTGTACAGTAATACCCCAGAGAAGGTGCTATCAAAAGGGATTTTGCACTTCATATTAAATATTCATCAATTTGCATCTGTTAAAAGCATTTTGTTTAGCATAAAATAATTTTAAACTGGGAACCAAATATCCTTTGCTATTACCAGATTTTTAAAAGAACATATATCATTTGGCAAAAGCCTTTATCTTTCCCCTACTACCTGTCTCCTTTTTCAAAACAAAGGGGAAGACAAAAAAATCACTAAAAATACCTAAGATTTTGTGGGGAGAGAAACACAGTGGTGTTTGTGGATCAAGATCAAGCTGATTATTACAGGCCAGCAATAGTGCAGAAGAGAGAAAACCACGTTAGAGAGGTGTTGGGTCAAAGTTACCACGCTCTGCATGGAACCATCACAAATGTCTATAATTAAATAAATAAACATTGGGAAAATCTTATCAGAACTAGAGATGTAAATGCCTCTTTCATTGTTTCCATTGACTTCCTATGACTACGTGATCTATCTGTGTAAGTCAGATTCAGAAAGGTGAGGGAATTCAGAGAGGTGACATCTTTATAAGTTAAATATTATGGGCCTCAAAGTGGCAAAAAATTGACCCAGAATAAAAGGAGAAGCATATAGTTAATTTCATGCAACATAATACAGTGTTAAACCACTCTCTCCTCTAAATTAATTTCAGATTTGTCACATGATATGTATTGTACACAAAGAAGGGAAAAGTGGCTCTAACAGGAGTTATAACAGAAATCTTTAATCAGAAGCTTCAGCTGAGTTGATCCTGAAATTAGGTCAGATAAATGTAGCACGTCTGACATACATTGACGAGTACACTTAGAAATGCCAATAAGATCATTTCTGATCTTGAAACTGTACGATAATGGTTGCATATCTGCTACTTTTATTTTGTTGAAGCAGTAGTAGGGTTTATTTTTTTCATTTGTAATTTTGTACTAATCTTAATTTAAAATACACCCAAGAACCTAACCAGTCTTTTGATGTGTTAAAATCTTCTACATCCCTGTTCAAAAATCTTAATCTATTGATTTTCCTTTTTTATTTTTTTCAAAAGTGAATGGAAAATCAGCAACTTGGTTTGATCCTACTACTTGTCAAATGAGATTAAGTCACATGTAGGCTTTAAACATCATTAAAGTGAAAATGACCTTAGAATTAACCTATATAAATTCTTAGGATTAAACCATCTTAACCTTAACAGTAGTGGTTATATAAAAGAGAAAAAAAAGCAATTGTATCAGTACAGCTAATTTGTTGTAAAGGATACTAGACTACATCAAAGCAGATAAAAAACTCTTGTGCTGACTGTGCACCATCAGAAAGAAAACTTGCAATTTTTAAAATAATTAACTACATTATCATTATTAGTATAGTATACAAAACAAATATTTCCAATTTAAATATATACTTTTAAAGTCAGACTTTTTGTTAAACTTTTGAAGTGTCATGAGGTTCTGTAACACTCAGATGCTATTGCCATACTGATGATAAAAAAGTACAATTGCCAAGGACACATTAACAATATAAATATTGTATATTAATAGTGTTAATAGAAGGTAATAATGCTTGCAAGTTAAACAGCAATACATCCAGAAAGTTCATTAAAATAAAATAGCATTTGTATTCAATACAATTGTATATTTTATATCAAGGTTTGGATCTCATGAGAAGTAAGGACAAACCAACCTTCCTTCGTGTGACAAGAGTATTCTAAATCACAAGTCATTCGGTGAGAAAACAGAATAGATGGGTTTAAAACTCCTTTGACTCAATTCAGTTGTCTAAACACAGATGTCTCCATCAATCTGAGATTTCCTTGCTGGGTGGAGCCCAGGTGGCTTCAATGTGCTACTTAAGAAGAGTGGTGTCTCACAGGTATTTTTTCTTGACTTTCAGACTCATACAAATGTTTACACATTCTGGCATGATATAGTAGCATCTTTTACTCAAATGTAGACCAGGTCACAAAAGATGCAGTCAAAAATTCCAACAAGGCCCTATACAACATAACTTAGAGAATATATATGTCATTTTGACTTTAATGATGTTCAGAGTCCATATGTGACTTAATCTCATTTGACAAGTAGTAGGATCAAACCAAATTGATTTGGTTGATTTTGGCTGATTTTCCATTTATGTTTGAAAAAAAAATCCCGAAAAACAATAAGGATTTTTGTGCAGGGATGTAGAAGATTTCAGCATATCAAAAGGTAATGTCTAGATAAGTCACTTGAGGTTTTTCTACTATTTGACATGATCTAAGGTATCCCATAGATCTTTACTTGCAAGTTTCCAGACAGATAGTTCCTAGGTCACATTTGTCAGCTCCATATTCTGGAGAACACTAGGGTGCATCAAAGTGGATGGATACCAGTCCATGGTCAACCACATTCCTCCCTATATTTCTAAGGTGCAACTCGAAGCAAATCAGTCCAAGTTGAAGTCTTCTCCAAATCAGTTTGTTATAGTGCTTAACTTTTCCTAAGAAGTCTTTCATGGGAAAAAGAAAGAAAATGTTTCCTTCTTTCCTGTGCTTTCAAATTAATTATATCCTGTGGTTTCAAATTATTTATACCCTAGAGTTGGAGCATATCTGTTATCAAATTCAAAAAGTTAAACTAATATCAGGTTTCTTCTTTTTACTGCTAAAACACAATTATGTTTTTTTTTAGAATAAAAAAAAGCCTTAAACAAAAAAAACCACTTACATTTTCTGCCTCTATATTTTTTCTCATGTAAGTGCTAAACTAGCATTATTGCCATGAATAATTGTAACATTATAAACATTATACATGATACTATACAATATTATTATGGTTTTGTAGATGAAATATAATTGAATAAAAGTAAAGAAGATTAACAGGAAGGACAGACAAGGAACAAAATTCTGCTGGTGTTGATTAAATGTAGCTATTTTTTCTGTCTTTGTTTTATTTTTGGTAAATAACTATCACTTGAAATCTGAGATGTGAATTCAAGGAATTAACAGATTATTTTAAAGACTTTACATAAATTACTTTGGAAGGTCTCAAATAAAGGGCACATACATATATATCAATACATTTATTGTACAATGAATGTGTCTCCCTCTCTGTTGGTTTTTCCACCTTTCTTAAGTTTTACAAAATGGTTTGAAAACTGCCAAAAGCACAATAATGCAAGATTCCTACTTTATGTAGCCATGGATTAATGGCTCAGGAGACAGTAAGAGGTCAGGACACATTAAATATCATACAGGATATTCCTGAGCTTGTGTAGTCATTCATGACTCAAAGACCCTACTGGTAAACCCCTGGCTGACAACATGATATAACTAGACATTGAAATCTTTTGAAATCTCTGATAGCTCTTGCAAAACCACTTAGCTATCTCTGATAGCTCTTGCAAAAGCACTACAAAACAATTTTCAATGATGTTTGCAACAGAAGCTAAGTGTATAATAGATACCACCAATGAATGTTTATTGGACAAATTCAAAATTGTTAACAAGCATTAAGCTTTGCTTATTGGGCAAGCAGCCCTAGGTCAGCAGCAGAGTTCAGTGCACCTGTATGACATAAAGGCCTGATACTGGGGTAGTAGTGCAGAAGTGCTGGTCCTGACACCCAGCTATCAGATCAGGACTTTAGTCCACTGTTAATCCTCCAGTCCCACAGAAATGTCATGGACGTTCCAGGGTATTTCAGATGTTACTGAGGGCCAAAAGAGTAACCTAACCCAAGTCCTAAATTACAAAAGAGAAGTAATATCCAAAAAGTAGAAGTAAGAAATTTAAAAGATAGGAAAGGAAGGGAAAGTGTTGAGACTGTGTAAAATAAGGGCTGGGTTCAGATCACTGTTCAGGTGCTTCCTGATCAGTGCTTACCTTGCAGATGTCTAAACATGAGCTATGTTACTAAGCTCACACAACAATCAATGAAGATCCTGTTTCTAGAGTTGATGAGAGTGTGGGAAGCTGAACATTCAGCTAAAACAGAAAATACATCTGATCAGTGGAATAATTCTAGGTTCCTCTAAATAGGAGCAGGGTTTATTTTCTGCTTTTTACTTCTTTTTTTAGATGTTAGAGTATCAGAGGCAGCTGCACAAAGCTGGCAGGTAAGAGACCTGACATGTGGAGTGGAAGTGAGGTCCCCCATTTAATGTATCTTAAATAAAGTCTGCAGGAAAATTTTTTATACCACCGAGTTTTGGCTTTGGTTCACATGTAGACATCTATATTTATGTACATTCATTTAGGTGTTAATCACCTCATAATGCAAAACCAGACTACAGAAGATGTAGTCATTTACCATGTGACTTAAATAAATAGTTCTTAAAGAAAGGATGAAAAATGCATAGAAAGTTAAAGCTGTCATCCTCTTTTACATTTCCTTTCTTAATTCCATTCCTCTGTCAATATTTTCAATATTCCAGAGAACAATGTAAAAACAAATTCCTTGCTTATATTGCAACATACTGTTGGGTAGAGTAAGCATGTGTGTCACCGTTTACAATTTTATATCAAACACAAAATAAATATTTTGGATATATTTTGGATATATTTTTCAGCAGTTGCACAAATTGGTGAAAAAGGAAATTTGAGCATGGAATCTCTAAATCACTTAATAGCCTGTCTGAACTTCCAGTGTATGAGAAACAGGGCAATGCTATGGAGTTCTATCCTTACCAAAAAAATCTGACAGTAATATGGCTAATTGTCTGATAATAGCATAAATGTTCTTTGAGGGATTAGTCAGATAGGCGTGCATACCAGAAGGCAGGTGAATGAGTGAAGTATTTAACACCTTTTAGAATTAAAGACCTTGCAAACTCCTTATCAGTTCAAATATAATCGGTTCAAATATAATGATACATTAAGAAAAAAGACAAGTGGCTTTGTTCCATGTTTGCAGAGATAAAGGTTGTAAAAGTACATATTTAATTCACAATTGATACTTTTGAGACAATATCTGCTCAGAGTATTATTTGAATCTTTAATGAATGAAGAGTTTCACCATCTTTGTGCAACAGCCAATAGCACAGGTGACAACACATGAATAAGACTCATCAGTTCAGCCTGGATAAACTCTCATTTAGGGTCTCTTTTATAGTCTTTGGCACTTACAATTAATTTAATAAAATGTTCAGATAATAATTTTAGCCTTAGTAACAAACCAGTCTGTCTTAATAACCCTGAATGAACATCCTGAGAGTGAGACAAAGGTTTGGCACGCCAATTTACCATAACACACACCTCCATACCAATTAACCACAGCGCTAAGTCCAGTTGTTGGCCTTTGTGAGCACACTCTCAGCTCATATTCTGGGGCTGTTGACCAGCACACCTAGATCTTTTTCCTCTGGGCATTTTCCCAGTCACTCTGCCCAAAGTCTGTAGCACTGCATGGGGTTGATGTGAAGAAGTACAGGACTCAGCACTTTGTGTTATTGAAGCTTGTATTTTTGTCCTTGTCCCATTGATCCATCCTTGCCAGATCCCTCTGCAGAGCCTTCCTGCCCTCCAGCAGATCAACACTACTGCCCAACTTACGTAAACCTTACTTTCTGTTAATCTTACTGTCTATTCAGCTCTGAGTTCATCACACATCAGATTCTCATGGAGATCATGGACACATTTAAATATTAAAAATAATGTGTCCAAAAGTGAGGAGCGTAATTCTTAAGATGGCGCAAGAGATATAGTTGACCAAGGCAAAACCAAGCACCATGATCTAAAATATAAGTCTTATGGTAGGAATGTACCTAATTTTAGAACACAGTGATGAAATTCCATGTGAAAATTTCAGTAGCTCAAGTAGTTAGACACTAATCTAAGACTGCACCTTCAGTGCAGTAATTGCAAATAATGTAAATATAAATTTTGGATAGATACTGACAGCAATGCCACTAAAGCTATTCAGGGTTCAGGATAGTTTTATAGCCAAGTGCCTCTTCCGCTCCTTTTTCAGGGAGTTTAATTGGCCATGAAAAAGTCTTTGTTGCTCTGTTGCCATTATGTGATGTCCTAGTGGTACCTTTCCAAAATGCAGTAATCTCAGCAACAACTGAAGACATAAGAAAATATTCAAGGTTACACCTAGTAAAGTTAATTATCTAGTTCATTCTGAACTACAGCTAATTTTCACTTTTCTCAAGATTCTCAGATACTGCTTCTCTGAAACAGTCAGATATCACAGTCATGCTGGCCTTTTCAGAAAAGACAAATTAAAGAAACAAGCAAGCAATGGAGATCAACAACCCTCAGATATTTCCAGGAGGACAAGCTTAGAGAAATAAAGCAACACTCACAGTAATAGAGTCATGAGGTGTCTGAGAACCATAGTTCCTGTAGATGGCTGCTCCCCAGGAAGACAACATTGTTTTCAGAATGTTGTGCCTTACCAGACTCATTCTGAAAACAGCAGTTGGAACAGAGTCTAGATATACAGCATCTTATCAGCTTCTTAATATATTGTGTGCTTCAAGAGAAAACCATAGTACACAAAAATATTTTATAAATAGAATAAAAATGGAGTTAAAAATGTTTTGAAGCTGCAAAACTGTTATTGCAGTTTCCCAATTCTCTGAATATGCCATGAAAATGACACTTAAAATAATAGAAACTACTGTAAGTCAGTGCTCTCCTTCTGGAACAGCATATTTATCATTTGTTATAGCCTGCTGGTTTATATTACAGAACAATTGTCCTTTCCTGTAATTGGTGATATGCTGACTATGAAGCAGAAGAAATAGAACTATCAAACAAATAATATTATTCATAGCAAAAATATTGTAAATATATTCTGGCATTGCAGCTGATATTAATTGGAAAACAGTGCATGCAATTAAATTAAGGACCAAATCTCATACCCTTCTTTGTTCACAGATAATATTTTATATAAATTCAATAAAGGTTCTATGTGAATAATGATACAAAGTACTGTGGTAAGTCTGTAAGCCTTAAAAAACATGTTTTGATTTAAACAGGCCACTTCATTTAGCATAGTGCATTGAGAAAGTGTCTGAATTAATGACTAATGTCTACCTGACATTACAGTATTTATTTTCATTCAGGAATTTTCTTGGTAGAAGTACATCACCTGCTTACAGTATTTATTTTCATTCAGGAATTTTTTTGGTAGAAGTACATCACCTGCTTCATAGAGGGGTAGAAATTATTTCCCCCAGATAATCCACTAAAAAGTTAGGCATGTAATCTAACCTAGGAGCTTCAACTCTTTACCTGATCAATGGTCAACAAAAGGTTGCTACAGAGGTAAGGACAAGCAATTTCTTTTAAGCAGACATTTTATTAGTAGGGGATCCAACTTTACTCATTTACGCAGTTTACTCAGTTTACTGAGAAGCCCACATACCTAAATGTCAATTATCTGTGTAACAACCTTCCACACATGATACCAAAATATTCCTATCTTGATTGCCCTTCTGTCTTCAACTTTTATGAGTTTGTGTAGAGGACAAATAATCTTTCCATCTCAGATACTGGAAGTATCACACATTCTAAGCTTGTGTTTTATGGGCAGTAAAGCAGTCCCAGAGAGAAAAAGGAAAAACAAAGAAAAGAGTTTCAATTAATTCCATACAACTATGTATGTCTGTACATAAAAAATTCTAATCTAAAATAGTACTAAAATAATGAAATAACCTTAGTAAATAAAATCAGATCAGAATTACAGAAATGAAACAACTTTGTAAGTGCTCTAGAGAATAATAATTCTATACCAATAGAGCACATCTCACTTGTGTGCTACTTCTCTGACTGGAAGAAAAAGAAAAATTTTAAAGTTTGTAAGTTTGTCAGACGACTAACAGCAATTAGCATGATTAGCTCCAGGTGGATAAGTATACAAAGAAGATTTTTTGTTTACTTTTTATTAAAATTGCCAAAAGCTGAAATACAGTGTTTTCAAATCTTGGTACTAATTCAAATTTGTGTGTCTCCAGATGTTTTGCAGCTGGGGTTTGCAGAAGTCACTAAGGTAGCAGTTATGTTGTGATGCATGAAGCTGTCTTTCAGTTTATTACCTCAGAAGAGTGAACTGCAGTGTTGACAGGAATTTTTGTTTCTAAAAAGAAAGAAACATAAATGGAATAAGCCAAAAATCTTAGACTGCAATGTCAAATGAGGGTTCTTTTCAGGATTCTTAAAAAATACTTCACCTGACTGCATTTTGTTTCTTTTTTTTTTTTTTTTTCCTTTTGAAATTACACCATGTATACCTTCAAATTAGAAGTATGAAGACTTGGCATCAAAGTGATTCTAGAATTTTTCCAAACAAGCTTCCTACATTTTGGAAATAGCCTTCATTCTTCTTAAATGCTGAGCAGAATACTAGTCTTGAACTATACTAATGAAAATGAGGTTTTCAGTACAATGGCAGACCTTCAGAATACTTTTAGCCTAATCACTTGCACTCTATTAATATAATCCCTCCTAATTTAAGACATTCAGATATTTTCTGGATAATTTTCATTCATTATTAATAACATTTATTCACATTTTTAATTTGTGCACTCATTGAAAATTTCTTCATTATGTACCCTTTGACCCATATATACATTTTTGAGAAAACAAGGCTAAAGTAAAAACTTCACCCTGAGTTTAAATTAGTTATGTATAAAAAGATACCAGAAAGTTCTGTGTATCACAATTCACTAATGTTGTGGTATGGTTAAAATTTATGACACTGCTATCTGCAGATATATTCCACTTGTACTTCAGGATGCTCAATATTTTTGGTCTTGCTTTCAGGATAGAATATTTTAACACCTAAGAATATCATCCTCAACATTCATGCAGGCTAAGACTAATGTACAAAATATTACACCAGTGTTTATTACAGCTCTTTTTTTTTTCCCACTGGGAGACAAAAACCTCATTTACCATTAATGAAAGGAGGGACTATGTCTAACACACACTTAAAAGGTAACTTTTATTACATGTAAAATACTAGCAGTTTCATCCTGTGTTGAAAACACCCAGAAAACATTTTCTGCAGGGAAAAAAAAAAATTAGAAAAGGATGATAACTTTTTGTGCCATGTTGTAAATGTTTTATTTCTAGGGAGAAACATTTTAGGCAAAAAATGCTAAATTTAAAATTAGTAGGCATTAACTGAAAAAAAATCCATTAACAGGTGAAGCTTATGGATACTGCTATATTTGTTGGTTTTGAGTTTCTGATGCATGTCTATGTTTCTACAACTTAGTTATGAAATGGAATTCTTCTTTGTCAAGAGTCTTTTATCCAGGGCCAAACAGGGCCAGAAAGACTACTAGAGCTTAACATGGCAACCAGCTCCTATTTTTTCCCATTCATGGAAAAAAAAATAAAAAAGGAGAAGTAAAGGCTGAATCACAACATGCAGGTCTTCTTAGTGTTAACTTTTACTCTCTCAAAAATGAATGTAGGCATTTCCTTCTTACCTTGTATAGATTTCATGCTATTTTAAAAGGAATAAGAGACACTTAGAAATCAAGCTAATTAGCTGTTTTGTTTGGATGATCTAAAAGCATTTTGGTTTATATGTAAATAATTTAAAGGAAAGGTATTTTCTGATTCTCTGTAGCAAGTATTATTTTTAAAATTGCCATAGTATATCTTTTTTCATTGTACTATAATGATGATATAGGTTATTTAACTTAGAAATTGATTATGTAATCCACAGTTTCTGTTAGGTCATTCTAGAATGTCTCTGACAAAACTCACCCATTCACTAAAATGTACTATTATATCTCTTAAGTCAGAGTTTTTTATATCTTTTATTTTCTTTCTTTTTTTTTCTTTTTGTTCTTTAGAGAATTTGCACATATTGCCACATGGTTCTCAACTGAATTGACATAACATTTACTTGTTGTTAATGGTGATATTCTAAATAAGCCAGCAGCTTATACTAATATATCTGAAATAGCTTGGTCACCTTTTTCTGATGACAGCAACATAGTTATTCCCTCAGGGTGTTTGATGCCTCTCATTGCTGTGTTAATCTAGTGTTTCATCTTGTTGCTTACTGAAATATCCACATGAATAATAAAATGACAAACATGCAATTCAGAACCATACCAGATCCAGAATGTAAAATAAGATTTTTCCAGTCTACTTTCCTTTGAAAATAATTTTTTTCCTTGAGATTTTTTACTGTTTTAAGAAATCAAGGTATTCTGTAGGTTTTCACAGGTGCAAAGAAATGTATTTCTGTGTTAGCTAGTACGAAACCTTAAAGATTGAAATCAAATTAATTAAATGAACCCAGCTCTAGTCAAGGATGAAATGCCTTCCTGTTGTTTTTTTTTGGTTTTTTTTTTGGTTTTTTTTTGTTTGTTTGTTTGTTTTTATATTATTATTATTATCTAATAACACAAAGGGGAAGTAAAAATCTATCAATTAAATATTTGGGGGGTTTTTGAAGATTGAAGTTAAAGTATTTTAAAGTAAGTTAAAGTTATTTTATTTTAAAATAAAAATTAGGTGACCATTTTTTAAGTAAGGGACAGCGACCATGACTCAGGCATGTCCCTTACAAATGTCCAGCACAAGGAGATAGTTACTGCAGTGATTCTCTGTGGATCTTCTTAGTGCTGTATTTTTCTTTGCTTTCACAGTGAAATGCAAGTAATGAATTCTGTAGATGTCTATGTAGGAGCAGCTTTCTCATAGACTACCTAGATAATTTCATCAATTTGAAGATCTCAGTGAATATTTCTGTCAAACATAGAAGAGTTAGTCTATTATTATTTAGTCACAACATTCTACTTCTGTCACTAGTTTGAAAGGCACTATAATGAAAGCTTAAGTACATGTCCACTTCCTCATACACGTACAGGTAAATGTGTTGATATACACTGTTTTTCCCTTCTTCCTTCTTCTTCCTTTCTTCTTATTTGCAGCGATGACTGGCCGGAGACCCTGTGACCTGGCTAGCTGAGAAGGTGGCCAACAGTCCCACTGCAGCAGGGGGTGTCAGCCCCGGTGGCAAGGCCCCAGGGCTGGCAGCTTCAAGCACTCCTCGGCAGTAATAGCCTTGGGCTGTGCCTGCAGGACGAGGTCTCGGGGTAGAGCTGCTGAATAGGGCGGAGCAGAAAAGAGCCGGACACTCTCTGGGGTCAAACGAGTTTAATGTCCCGGGGGGCGACCAGCAGGGAGTGACCGCGCCCGAAAAAAAAGTTGGGCATGGGATTATAAAGGGAGGTGGTAACTGGAGGTGGGATTTACAAAAAACCAATCAGGGGAAGTCAGGGGACGTGCTTAACATAATAGACTGTAAGGGAGAACTAATCGATACATTATAAAGGAGGGGCCCCGGGACCTCAGCCAATCACTACTCCCACTGAGAGGAACATTCTGGAAGACTGGGAGTGGTGGGGAGTGATTGACTGGGCCCAGGGAGGAGGGAAAATAATACATATTAGGAGATACAGGGTGGGGAAATTACATGACATGGGGGCAACCATAGCAACTAAGTAATAGACAGAAACTAGGGTGGGGAAAACTGGGAGGACAGAACCATCGTAACAAAGGGGGGGAAGAAACAGAACATACCAACACACCACAACATCTCCCCGTTTTTTGTTAAATAAAATTGAAAAGAACGGAAAAATCTGTACTAAAAGGTTCAAAAGGCTGGATTCCGGGGCTGATCAGTCCAGGCGTCTTCTTCTTCGAAACACAGCTCCTGGTGGTATAAGGGAGGCGCAGCGAGCTCTTCTTCATCTGCGGTTTCCTCTGCCTCCGAAGGATAGGTGTCTCCCTCTGCAGATTCTCCCGCTACCACCTGGTTGACACTTGGAGCTGTGATCTTATTAACGAGTCTTTGGACCAGCCCACGGACCAGCGAAAAGCAAATCAAAAGTAAAAATAAAACTAAAACAACTTTCATAACCGATTCTAGAACAGAACTGGCCCAACTGCCCAAGCCCCAGCCCTTAAAAATGTCCCTCAGCCAATCTGATGTTTCTTGCTCCATCCGATGGACTTGGTCTTTCATCTTCAGGATGGTGTGTCTGACGTTCTCAGCTCTTGATGACAAATTCATGCAGCAGAGGCCCTCAAACTCCTCACATTGATGATGATGGAGCAGCAATAGGAAATCTATTGCTGCCCTGTTCTGGAGTGTCGCCTTCCTTGTTATTTCCTCATCTGTGAGGAGGTCGTATATAGCAGCCGAAGTCAAATTGGCTTGCTTAACCACCCAACACTCTAGGCGGCCCAATTCACCTAGAGACTTCGCCACTGATACCCACGGCAACAGAATGGTAAAAGCGACGGTTTTGGAATGGGACCAATGTGTAATTTCATCATCACAGTCTTCTGGGAGATCTTTAAGATCTCTTTTGGACCTGGCCAATTCTGCTGTGATGTTAGTCTTCTTCCAATTCACAATTTGAGTCATGTTGGGGGTAAACAGCGTCAGCTTGCCTAATGTGCACGGCCCTCCGATCAGACCAGAGGGGATGCCTGCCCACGCTCGGTCGCCACAAATTAAGAATGCTCCCCTGGGAAGGGCGTATGGGGTGCGGCCCGTGGTGGTGGGGCCGCTGATCTTTAAAATGGCCTTGCACCACTGGTAGGCTTGATATTCAGCTTTATTCTGTTGCACCACCTCACTGCCCTTCTCAATAGAGGAAAAGGTATACTCAAATTGAAAACAAATAGAGGAATTGGCGGAACCGAGCAGGTGGAGTTCAGTGGGCTCGGAGGGCAAAGGATCCAGCTTTACCACTCCGTCTCTCCAAGCGTTGCTGGAATCAAAACTAGGAAGGATAGTAAGACTCCGTGCCAAAATCGGGGAAAGGGCTGACTGAAAAGCGGAGGGGAATTCACCTGGAGAGAAAGGGATCCCCACAAGGCACGACGACATCGGGTCCTCTGCTGATGCTGCGTCGAGGCAGATATGATCTTGCCCTAACGCCTGAGCCAAGGTACGCCAGACATTCACCTTTGGCTGAGGGACGATCCACGCTGCCCAGGGTGGAAGGAGGAGGCAGAAGATCAGGAGATGTAAAGGAGCGCTTGGGCGCTGCCACAGTTGAGGGCTGAGCTGGGCCATTCTGGCGTGGTGTGGGCCAGGCAAAGGGAGACAAACTGAAAAAACAAAACAAGCATGGTTATAACTTAAATATTTTCTTAAAGAGATGGCTCTGTCTCAAAAAGTAAATTAAGTTCGGGGGAAGAATCTGAGACAGGGGAGGAAGGTCGGGAATCAAGAACGACTCGAAAAGGGGCGCGAATCAATGGTGGAGAGGAAGGGGACCCGGTCGGAGGGAACCTGTGGAGAAAATAAAGGTGAGAGAAAGTGAGAGGTTTCCTCCTCCGCCGCCAACATGCCTCCTGCACCTGTGGCACAGTCTCGGATGTTTTTGCCTGCTTGGGGAGGAAGGGCTTGACCCATTTTGATGGTATCCATTTCGGCCCTGAGGGAGTGGACACGCAAGCGTATCCCCTCCCCCAGGTAACCAGGTCATATGGCCCTTCCATCCGCCAGGTCTCCGGATCCCTTATCAGAACCGGAGGCCTGGCCTTCGGCTGCAGCTGTTGGTGACTGCCGAAGTGCCGGACAACTGGAGGATTCAGGTTGTCAAAAGAACAGTTTAGGAAGTTTAAGGTGTACAAAGCTCTCGACAACCGGACGTGGGGGGTCTCCACCTTCACTGCCGCACGTTGTTTCTCCAAGATCCTTTTCAGGCTCTGGTGGGCCCTCTCCACCATGGCTTGGCCTGTCGGGGAATAGGGGATGCCGGTCTTATGCTCTATTCCCCATTGTTGCAGGAAGCTCCGCAGCTCCTTGGAGGTATACGCTGGGCCGTTGTCAGTTTTTAAAGCCCTAGGGATGCCCAGGACAGCGAATGCCAGAAGCAAGTGCTTCTGGACATCCGCCGCCCTCTCACCTGTGTGGGCAGAGGCATAGATAGCTCCTGAGAAGGTATCGATGGAGACATGGACGTAACACAACCTCCCAAAGGATGGGATGTGTGTCACGTCCATCTGCCACACTTCACAGCTCGCCAAGCCCCTGGGGTTTGCCCCAGCTGCGATGGTTGGCATTTGATGGGCTTGGCATTGGGGACATGTGGCCACAATCGCCTTGGCCTGATCCTGCGTGAGATGGAATTGCCTGACCAGGCCTGGTGCATTTTGGTGAAAGAGCTGATGGCTGATCTTAGCCTGGCCAAACACATCTGGGAGCGGGCCCACCGTGACAGCAGCCGCAGCCAAAGAATCAGCCCGACGGTTGCCCTCAGCGATGAACCCTGGCAGATCAGTGTGTGATCTTACATGCATTATAAAAAACGGATGCTCTCGGTGGGAGACTAATTCTACGAGTTTTGAGAGCAAATTAAACAATTTTTGGTTAGAGACCTCCTGCAGAACTGCTGATTCCGCTCTAGATACTACACCAGCCACATATGCGGAATCTGTGACCAAATTGAAGGGACCAGGAAACCTCTCAAATGCTCGGACGACTGCGTCTAATTCAGCTACTTGTGGAGAGGCCTCCACAATGGCAACATCAGCCTTCCACCGCTGAGTCTGAGGATCCCTCCAAGTCATTACAGACTTGTGGGATGCCCCGGACGCGTCGGTAAATATTGTCAGAGCATCTAGAGGCTTCTTACTCTGAATTCCCTTGATTGATAATTTAAACTCCGAATTAAAAAGTTTATGGGCCGGCCGATCGACCGCAACGCAGCCAGTGTAGCTGTCTAATGCGAATTGAAGCATTTCATTGGTTTCCAGCAGTTCATTAAAGGTCTTTAATTTGAGTTGGCCCGAAACCAATTGAATTGGAAGGTGAATGCATGCAAAATCACAGCCTGCCAGCTCCCTGATCCGAGATCTTGCCTTTCGGATCAGTTCGGCCATCAGCTCTTGTGGCCTTGTCATCCTTTTGGACCTGTGGTGGCTGAGGAACACCCACTCTATGATTAAGAGGGGGTCGCCCAGACCCTGGTCCTTTAAACTCTTGTCCCACTGATGGATCAAGCCGTGAAGATGTGGCAGCTTCCCCAGAATAATGAATTTAAATGGCAGGCCCGGATGGTAGCGGTGGGCCTGCCTGGCCGAAATGATTTTCTGAACCTTCTCCAGGGCTACCTGAGCCTCTGGGGTGAGTTCCCTAGGAGAACTCAGCTCCTCTCCCCCTTTCAATAAATTGAAAAGGGGGGCTAGGTCTTCTGTTGGTATACCTAACCAGGGTCTCACCCAATTTAAAGACCCACACAGTTGGTGAACATCTGCTAGGGTCTGGACTTTCGTCCGGATGGCCAATTTCTGCGGAACAATGGTCCGCTTGGTGATTTCAAGGCCCAGGTACCTCCAAGGTGGCATCCTTTGAATTTTTTCTGCTTGGAGCTCGAACCCTGCAGCAACCAACGCACTGGTTGTCAGGTCAAGCGCATGGGCAAGTAGATCATCTGTTGGGGCACAGATGAGGATGTCATCCATATAGTGATGTAACAGGACGACATCCCCGAGGGCTGTACGGACAGGAGACAGCAGCGAAGCAACATACCACTGGCAGATCACAGGACTATTCTTTAATCCTTGCGGAAGAACTCTCCAGTGATAGCGCTTGGCCAGGGACTCACGGTTGATGGAGGGAACCGTGAACGCAAAACGCGGGGCATCATCAGGATGCAGAGGAATTTGGAAAAAACAATCTTTTATGTCGATTATAGCCAAATTCCAATTTTGGGGGAGCATTGTAGGGGATGGCATCCCTGGTTGGAGGGGACCCATGTCAATTATTTGTTCATTAATTTGGCGGAGATCGGTCAGGAGCCGCCACTTGTCTTTATTAGGTTTTTTGATAACAAACACTGGGGAGTTCCAAGGTGACATGGTCTCCACCAGGTTGCCTTTGAGCAGCTGCTCCTGAACGAGCTCATTGAGCGCCTTCAATTTTTGTTTATTAAGTGGCCACTGCACTACCTGTACTGGCTCATCTGATCGCCAGTCCAGCTTCCAGGTAGGGCGCTCCTCAGTGGCCACTGCCCGAAAAACCTGGGGAGCCTTTGGGAGGTCAATTCTGGCTCCCCATTGGGCTAGCAGGTCCCTTCCCCACAGGGGCTCGGTGTAATCTAAAACAAATGGGCGTACAGAAGCCAATTGCCCATCTGGCCCCGTAATTTGTACAATGCTCTTTGACTGCTTCGCCAATTTTAGACCCCCTACACCTTGTATGTGTCCGGCTGCGTTTTGCAAATCCCAATGTGACGGCCAATCCCTAGAGGGAATGATCATCACATCTGCCCCTGTGTCCAGTAACCCCCGCACGATTTTACGGTCTGAGCCCAGGGACAGTTGACATGTCAGCCTGGGCTTTTCTCTTCCCACAACTTGGGCCCAAGCAACCGTTGGAGGTGAGGACCCCTTAGATGACTGGGAATCCTGTACCTCCTCCGGCACTGGAATGGCTTGGGCGATGATTTGGCCCTTGGGGAGAGAAAGCGGGGGCTGGACGCAGTACAGCCCTAATGCAAATCTGTCCCGGTCAGTTGTTACTAACCCCGGGACTATATGAAGATTGAATGGTGTGTGTTTGGTGTCCCCAACAATGATCCACCTGCTACGTCCAAGTCTCCTCCAGCTGCCGGGATGTTGAATGTCGGCAGTCACCAGGTGGAAATCAGTGTCCGGGAGATGTATTTCGCGGGTCAGCTGCAGCCTAAAGGGAGAAAACGAAGAGGTGGTGGTTAAAGCAGGTTGAGGCTGAAGCCAACAGGTACAGTAAGTCAAGTCCGGTAAGGAAAAGTCAAGTCCACTAGAGGCATGTGGCGGGCTTCTCCCTGTTCCCTCTTCCCTGCCTGGTGCAACCTTGCCCGCCTTATTTGTATCATGGCGCAGGGAGGAGCTGCGCTCGCTTTCTAGTTTTTTTGTTGTTTTACTTCCTGCTTCCCAGCAGGACACTCCTTCCTTTTAAATGTTAAAAATTCTTGCCGCAGTGGGCAGTCAGGCATCCAGTGCCCCGTTTTTCCACATAGATGACACGGGTGGGTCTCTGGATGTCTCCTTGCAGCTCCTGGGGTAGACGTTCCAGCTGCTGACGCGCTGTAATCCTCCTCATCGGCGCTGGAGGTCGACGCGAACGCCACTGAGTTCCTCTTGTTCTTCAGCTTGGAGTCAGGCGCTCCTGGCAGTGGGACTTCTCGTGCCACGACCTCCATCATTTGCTCGATGGTAGGTCGTGGACTACGGGGGAGGGTTCGGATGGCTCTCCGGCATTCAGAGTTTGCGTTCTTGAACGCCATCCGCCGCAACAGGTTTTCTCTTTCTCCCTCCTCGGAAGCTTGAGTCTCCACGTATCTGTAAAGTCTTTCTAAAAAACGTAAATAGGACTCGTGTGGCCCCTGCTGGGGCTCTTCCTCGTCTTGCTGAGAGAAGACCGCTGGGAGCTTGAAAAAGGCCCTCTCTGCAGCCCGACAGGACTCGGTGATCTGCGTCGGGAAGAGCACCCGCGCCTGAATCGCCCCACTGGCCCATGCCCCTGTACCCACCAGATGATTCGTGGATATCAGTTGGCCATCTGCGTCATGTGCAGTCGCTTGGTTCTCCCAGAGAGCTGGGAGAACTTCCGCGACTTCCCTCCCCCACTCTACCGCCCAGGCCCTAAACTCCATAGGTCCTAAAAGGCTGGAAAAGAGAGCTCTCAGGTCAGCAGGGATCAGATCTCCCGGTGCAAGGGCCGAACAGAGAAGTCCCCGGAAATACTCCGATTCCCGGGAGTACTCTCTCTGGGCCTTGCACAGATCTTTGATCCGATCTTGTGCAATTGGCACCCACTGAGCCTGGGAGCTCCCCTCCCCGCTCAGGCGGTAGGTAACCGGGGCAGCTTCAAAAACAGGGGCTCGCCCTGGCTTCCAGTTACCCACACCCCCCCCCCCGGAACACAAAGCGTGGGAACCGGAAGGGAAGGCGTGGGAACCGGAAAGGAGGGAGGCAGAGGCGGGGCCTGGCATCTGGGAGGGGCCAGCTGATGGGCATGGTGGAACTGGAGGTGGCAGCTGGGTTTTCTCCGCCTCCAAAGTGGAGTCCGGAGGCGGGGCGGAGACAGGAGGCAGGGTGAAGGAGGAGCTATTGAGGGGTGGAGCGCAGGGAGGAACAGAGGGTGGAGGCAGGGGAGGAAAGGGTGGATCTTGGGATAGGAAAGGATTTGACTGAGGGGTGAAGGGATTATGGGAAGGAGAAGAAAAATCGGCGGGAAAATGCACGTGGCCGCCCCCATCTTGGGCTCCATAGGAGCCATCTTGTGGAGGCGGTGGGACATTAACCGGGGGGACATTAAACAGAACACTCTTGGGAATGTCAACCGGGTACTGGGGAGGTTGGGAAAAGGGGTAGGAAAACCTGCTCCGAGGAGTCTGGCCAGGATCTCCTCGGAGTCCTCCTTTTGAAGGGCCAGGTCGGACCGATCGAGAGGGGGCAGAGGGAAGATGGAGCCTCTGCTGTGGGTTGGCCTTGAGGACCCCCCTCAAGGGCTCCGACCGAGGGACACGGGGTGAGGTAGACGGGGTAGGGACAACAGAACCGGGGGAACTGGGATTCAACCGCGACACTGATGAATTTTTTCGCAGTTCCCTCTGCTGAGACAACAATTGCAAAACTTTACCCGCCCAGTAAGCGGCCGGGTAAAGCTTTGCCTCCCCAGAGCTGACCTCTTGATCTAATTTTGCTAAAACAGCTTTCCAATAGAGAGGGTCTCTAATTTGCTCTGGGGTAGTGTTGGGGAACTGAGAAAAAATCCACTTTACTAAACTCTTTAAAGCAACCTTCGGGGGATCTAAACCTCCCCCAAGCAACAAACTTCTAACCTGGTGAAAGGCTCTTTTTAGAGGGGAGCTCTGACGCGCACCCATCGCGTAAATTAAAAGAAAACGACAGAGAAAGTAAAGAAAAGAGCACTCCTCTGATGACACTGACTGCCTAAACCGAAGTAAAAAAAACAACTAAAACAAGAACTGCTCGTCCGCCCGCTCCCACGCTGCCGCTTGCCTAGAAGACTGGTCCCAGAGCAGGCATGAGCCCCCAACAGCAAGACAGCAGGAAAGTGAAGGAAAAGAGGGGTTGGGAGCTCTCCCCAAAGCAGGGCTCAGGTCCCGGGAAGATTAAAAAGGTGGGAGGGAAGACCCCCAAGGCAGGGGCTTACCAATCAGACGAACGGCGAAAAGAAGATCCGGTAGAGGCAGAACTCCGCCCTCGGAGCTCTCCTTGGGTGAGAGGAGTTGTAGCTCCGGGTCCACCGGGAGCGCTGCTCCTATAATGGAGCCTGCTGCGACCGGTGGTAGATTAGTGTCCAGAGGTCCGATGACCTCGTCCACGGGGTCCGAGCAAGGGCCCCACGTTGGGCGCCAATCTGCAGCGATGACTGGCCGGAGACCCTGTGACCTGGCTAGCTGAGAAGGTGGCCAACAGTCCCACTGCAGCAGGGGGTGTCAGCCCCGGTGGCAAGGCCCCAGGGCTGGCAGCTTCAAGCACCCCTCGGCAGTAATAGCCTTGGGCTGTGCCTGCAGGACGAGGTCTCGGGGTAGAGCTGCTGAATAGGGCGGAGCAGAAAAGAGCCGGACACTCTCTGGGGTCAAACGAGTTTAATGTCCCGGGGGGCGACCAGCAGGGAGTGACCGCGCCCGAAAAAAAAGTTGGGCATGGGATTATAAAGGGAGGTGGTAACTGGAGGTGGGATTTACAAAAAACCAATCAGGGGAAGTCAGGGGACGTGCTTAACATAATAGACTGTAAGGGAGAACTAATCGATACATTATAAAGGAGGGGCCCCGGGACCTCAGCCAATCACTACTCCCACTGAGAGGAACATTCTGGAAGACTGGGAGTGGTGGGGAGTGATTGACTGGGCCCAGGGAGGAGGGAAAATAATACATATTAGGAGATACAGGGTGGGGAAATTACATGACATGGGGGCAACCATAGCAACTAAGTAATAGACAGAAACTAGGGTGGGGAAAACTGGGAGGACAGAACCATCGTAACAAAGGGGGGGAAGAAACAGAACATACCAACACACCACAACACTTATTTTTAATTTTTAATTTTTAATTTTTAATTTTTCATTTTTCATTTTTCATTTTTCATTTTTCATTTTTCATTTTTCATTTTTCATTTTTCATTTTTTCCATTATTTCTCATCTCTCCTCTCCTCTCCTCTCCTCTCCTCTCCTCTCCTCTCCTCTCCTCTCCTCTCCTCTCCTCTCCTCTCCTCTCCTCTCCTCTCCTCTCCTCTCCTCTCCTCTCCTCTCCTCTCCTCTCCTCTCCTCTCCTCTCCTCTCCTCTCCTCTCCTCTCCTCTCCTCTCCTCTCCTCTCCTCTCCTCTCCTCTCCTCTCCTCTCCTCTCCTCTCTCCTCTTTTATAATTTAAGGTCTTCTGAGGACTTTATGCAGATTGTTCATCCTACTTCTGTATTTGCCATATGTGTCAACATGTTTAAAAGATCTTAAAAAAAAAAAAACACCAAAAAACAAAACCAAAAAAACCAAATAAACTATAGGTTTAAATATGGAAAAAGTCAATTCTCAGTGAAAAAAAAGACAAAGGGCAAGTACACGCCAGTTATTAGCAGAGAAGCCAAATCTAAACCAGTTTCAATTTAGTAGAATGAAAAGTAAATATATAATTCTTTTTCAAGGGATCCCCAAAACATAACGATTGAGCACCAGGTAGTGGCAATGGGAGATACCCACAAAACTTGAATCATATATAATTATAACTTAAGATTTGGATGTTCTATGATCCTTTCATATTTAACAGAGAGAAATTTCTTAAAGCACAATTAATTTGAACTGTTTCATGCTCCTGTTTTAGGATTAGATGTATCATACCTCTCCTGTACTTTCAGCAATCATCTAGTATACTAAAATCAAAGGATAATTGAATTCTGTGTACCTTACTTCAGATCCATTTTCCATGCAAAACTCAATATGACTTTCAGACTAAAATCTGTTTGGAACTTTCACAAAGTGTGCTTCTGCAAATTCTTCACAATCTTTTGTGTTCATTTAAAAAGCCTACAACAAATCTTCCTGTCAACAGTCAAAATCTCCAATTTGTCCAGTATTCTCTCCTTATAACCCTTAAGCTCTTTTTTTCAGTACCTTCTCAATTCATTATTAAGGGGTTCTTGGCAGGAAGATTCCTTTTTGTTAACTCAAAGTTCCTCAAAAATAAAATCTTCAATAGAAATATTTATTATCTAACTCTGATTATTACTCAGTTTTTATTCTCTTAATATGTTGCTTCAGAAACAATAGTATTGAGACATAAGAAATAATTCCATATAATTAATCCCACCATTTAAAATTTGCAAGATTTTTCTTTCTTTCATTATAACACAAGACTGAACAATACAGAACTGACTGCAAGTAGCACATTTTTTATTTGCATTACATGAGACAGAAGCACAATCCCTGGTTTATGTTTATAATGTATGCAACATTTGAATTGTCAATTTCAACAAACTTTCAGCCTGTACAGACAACTTGAGCATTTAGTACTTTCTTGAATATGGAAAAAATTTTAAAAACTGACTCTTACATCACAACAATTGTGGTTGTCAATCCCTTCAAGAGGTGATATTGTTTTTTAGACTTCATAAATTATTCATGTGTAGATGCATATTGAAAAAATATAGTGCTTACATAATTTTTACATGTGGCTCTTTGTAGAAGTTTCATTTCTATAAGCTCTTGATTTTCACAGTCCAAATCCTGAAAAATAGATAAAATTGTACAAAATGTGTAGGTTTCGCAGAGGTTTTACACCTCTTAGAGAGGAGATTAATTTTTTCCAGGTAGTAATCCCAAGAGTTTTTCTCTTTTAGGTTTCTCATTAAGTTTGCTGAAGTTACATAAGCATATCAGATGGACCAAAAGTGTGAGAAATTTAGGGCTTTGTCCATTCATAGAAAAAAGGACATATTTATAGAAATTTCAATATTGTTGATGGTGTTGGATGGTACTTGAGGCAATTACAATTTATTTGTCACAATAGTTTATGAACAAGACGACTGAAACAGGAAGTCTAGGAATAATCAAATTCTAACATTTTCAAACAGGAGGAAAACATATCTAATTTGACTTAGAAAATTCAAAGATGCATTAAGGATATAGCAAGGAGCATCTCCTATGAGTTACAAAAATTAGAAAAAAAATTCATTGGATAAGAAAAAGAACAAAAATAAACTACCCTCTTCTCTCCTTCTCTCTTTTTTATTTTATTTTATTTTATTGCTCACAGAAATGAGTAAGTAGAAATTTTGATGACAGAAGGCAACTTCAATAAGAGCAACTGTGGAATTTATGAACCTTAAAATGAAGAGAAGGAATATTTGTAAATGTAAAGCATTGATCTTAAAGACACAATCATAACTAAACTCAAGAAATAGCAACAGAAATAACAAGGAAATTAAATGAAAGGGAAAAAATGTTTCGAGTGCTCTGCCTTACATAAACAATATTTGAAGAAAAAGCATAAGACCAAATCATCCAAATGCATCAAAAGTATAAGTGTAATAAAAGAACAACTTACCTCCATCAAAATAGATGGAGAATTTTAAACAATGAAAAGTGAGATAAACTAGTATGAGTACATAAAAAAATTGCATAATCACACAGAAAAGAAAAAAAAGAAGATAAAATGTGAAAAAATGTGAGTGCTTATATAAATACAGTCTAACTTCTCTACATAATTTGCTCCGTACATGGACATGCACAGACATTCACACACACCTCTCACTGTCCCTTCCCTGTGACAACTTCTCTTCTTCTTTTGGGTCTTGAAAAGTTTCAATTTCACTTAGTTTCAGAGTATGTTAGCAGAGTATCTTATATGTTCAGGTGTCTCCTCCTGCTAGTAAATCTGAACACTAAAGTGGTTTGTCAAACCCTACATCATGCTGAGAAAAATGTTATACCTTCCCAAAGCACACATCAGTATCCCAATAATATACTCAAAGGATCTCCCTCCACACAGTTCTTAGTTAATGTAAGACATCTTTGCTTTGTTTAATTGGTTTCATGTTTGCATAAGGATATAGGAACTATGTAAATATTTAAAAGGTTAAAAAAAATTTGGTTTCAGTAGTTTAGGATAAAAACCTGATTAATCTCATTTAACCTCAGAGTTCAAATATGTGCATGAACGCCTTTGTCTTGTTTCAGTCAAGTCAAAGAGGAATAATGTTCATGCAAATAAATTAAATTATATTTTGTTATTTGGCCTTCTGTTTTACTAATATTGTAATGCCCAAATGAAATCATTAATGAATTCTTTCCTTTTGCACCATGATAATATGAACCTTTTTTTAAACCTATTTGAACAAGGCCATTTTAGATACACAAAAATGGTTAGACATTCAACACAAATGTTTTCCCTATACTGTTAGTTAATCAATAACTGCACTTTCCAAACTTTTTCTCAGCCAAGTTGTACCAAGAAAGTTAAAAAAAATGCTTGCTGTAAGTCGCTGCTGACCATATATGATCTATATTTTTAGGTTTCTTCACTACATATTTCTTATAAATTTGTTTAAGCAGTTGTATGAGAGTTGTATTTCCATTTGTCTTGTGATGTAGGGTTAAAAAATGCAGCTCCTGTAAAAGTTGCAGCTGTTCCAAAGAAGGTAATATATGTTTCCACTAATCAAACCAAATACAATTAGCAAATTACTACATGTTCTGAAATATGGTTCTGATATCGTTTTATCTTCCTGGATGTTTGGTTTTACTTCCTCATTTTCACCTTACAATTTGCTACAATATCTACAGAATGGCATGTGGTAATAGTGTGGCATTTCTCTATGCCAGGTAAAATAGGCTGATTAAGTCAATGCAGGCATCTCCAACATACTTTACAACATTAATGTTATGCGCAATTTAATTGTCTAAATAAACTACTTTTTAATGTAAAACTAATGAGAAAGGACGAATTTTCTAAATCATTTATATATTCTAGGTGGACCATGCCACTCCTTCTGGAGAACATTCAGGCTAACAGCTGTGTTAAAAAAGCTGTCCAGCTGAAAGGGACGGCAGCAACTGAGCATGCTGCATCCATGTTTTGAGTGCCTGAATCTGCTGAATATTCCAGATGGTTGGAAGGTAAACAAAAGGGCTGTCAACATCTCGATGCATAGCCTTGACATGATGGTAGTTACTGTATTCAATCGTGGGTGTTAATAAAGCTTTCTAAATATTTCACAGTCAAGGACTTTGTGTATATCTGTTCGATGACTGCAAATATCTGGACCCCTTAGACTGCAATATGTTCTTCACAATATGTTCTGTTTTATTTCCAGGTGTAATTTATACAGATAAATAGGGTTTGTGTGGCATGTTTGCAAATTAAATATTACTACCTATTTAGAAGTGTAAATATTATAATGTAAATGATACATATAAACTAATATTTCAAGTCTGTAAAAAATTCAACTTTATCAAGGATACTTAAACATTCCAGCTTTCCCTCTGGAGAACATAAATCAGAAAGGCTTGCATTTTGGTAAGTGCAGTGAAATATTTCAGAGAAATAATCAAGCTGAACAAAACTAGAAAACAACATCCCCAAGTCATAGAAAAATATTGTAAAGTTTTACTTTCTGCAACAGAGTATGAGGGAATATGCTGCAATGAAAGACAGGTCTATTAATCCTTTTTAGATAACATTAGTCTGTTTAGCTTGCTGTATACTTCTATACTTAGTTAATCCACTTGCAACTCTTTCAGAATGAAAATTGAGAAGTTTATCAAAGCCTGAGTGTACATATATTTCTGAAATTTCTTTCATGCACAGTGTTTTGTGTACTATCATTAAGTCTGAAATATAAAATAGTCTTTCCATGAGATATGAGTTTGAGACAGATATTTTTTTTCACATAATTACTTTTTCTTCAGTCCAAAGCAATGCAAATGATTACTTTAAAATGTAGAGAGATAATGGAAAAAAAAGACAAATAATTTGAATGTCTTTGTACTTGCTTTTGACAATTTCTCAGTTTTTACCAAATAAGATTCAAAAAACTAACTAATAATCTAACTTTCAATCCACCAAATACTGCATTTTTCCCCTTAAAAGTAACAAAAGCAACAAAACCCCAACCAAGATATGAGCTTTGGCTACTCCTTTTTTTGAAGTGTCTCAATTTTTATTTTTTTTTTTTTACCATGGTGCAATTTGAACATTTAAGCATTAGAAATATTACTGCTGAAGATATCTAATTCAATAATACCAACATCTTTAAAAAAAAAAAAATTATGAATCATATAAAATAATACATACTTCTGGACATTGTGATAAAGCAGATATATTTGCACAGTAACTAAGAGAAACAAAAAGGAAAATGGAATAACTATGGAAATTTTTTTTGTTCTTTCGTAGGCAGATTTTCTTTTTCTCCAAAACTGTTGTTGCATATATAAGAAGTCTTCACTGAAGGTCAAGATCTCATTAACACTGAGCAGGACTTGGACCTCAAATGAGCATTGCATTCTCTGGGATGGAGTGAGAATATCACTCTATTCACTGTGATTGCATTCAAAGGAAATTATTCCTCCATGATCAGGAAAATGAGCAATTTTCACACAAACATACGCACATATATAAAAACAAAACAAAAGTCCATTAGTTTTTCTTAGAAAATATATAACTGCAGAGAGATATTTTACAGCTTTGAATTTTGGACTTTTCTTTCTCTTTTTATTTAAAAAATTCCTCAAGTTTGAGATATTCTACAAAATATTTTGAACTAATATCAGATATTAGTTTTTCAGATATTTTCTGCAACTATGTCATCTTGTACTCTGTTGAAGGAAAAAGAGGAATACATTATTCTTGAGAAGTTAACTGCATGGCCAGTAAATGAATTAAACTTTTTAATTTCAAGAGGTTTTGTTCTGGTTTTGTTGTTTTTGTTCTGTTTTGGGTGGTTTTGTTTATTTGTTTTGTTTACCAGTTTTGGGATTTTTTTGTGTTTTTTTGTTTGTTTTTGGTCTTGTTTTTGTTTTTAATATGGAATTTAATACATTTTACAATAGTGTACATTTTCAAAATTATATGCTATGGGAGAAATGAGTGAACTGCAAACTTTGCCTTTTAGGTCATACAATGCTCATTTTCCCTGTTGTGCTTATTCAGATTCAATTCTGTTGTGATAAGCCTTCAGATGAGGGACAGGGGAGAACTGAACAAGTTCACTTTTAGGGGGCTGAACTTACCACTTTCACTGCACTAGGGTGGGAGGTGAAGAGGAATAAACTCTGTGGAGCAGAAAATAAGAAATACTGATCCATAACCGCAGGACCACGTCCCTCCTTTATATATCATGCCATTTCTCTGGTGAGCAAGAATGGCAGCTATCAGCTTGCCTTTACATGTTTTCAGCATAGGTAAATTTTCAGATTTATGCTTTTCTGAAAATGTCTCTAGTATTAGAGTCACTGTAATTATGGACAGGAGGTATTAACATTTAGAACTGATTTGGTGTCCGCAGATGAGAATGTACTTATATAAGTCAGGGTGCATACCTGAGTTATATGATTAAACTAGCACTCAAAGGAAATCTGTTTTCCAATAACATCTGAAAAAGTAATAGAAATCTGTTCTTCGTGAAATTGTATAACAGGTCTTTTGAAAAGGCTAAATAATACATTTCATATATGTAAGTGCATATATATATATATATGCAAGCATAAAATGAGAAGTTCAATAAAGGCAATATACAGTGGTGTGCTGACTTCTAATACCAGCTACTCTTATAAATCAATGCATATAAATATATATATTATATTATATTATATTATATTATATTATATTATATTATATTATATGTTATATATATATATATATATATATATATATATATATATATATATATATATAGTGTTTTTGCTGTCTTCATCACTACGATAGCTGAATGTCTGTGAGTATTTGAACAGCTAACAAACATATTCAACTTGGAGACTAAATAACACTCCTCAGTCAGAGACAGTCAAGTATAGATTGATTCATGTTTATTGCTCATAAAAGGAGAAAGAGAGAAGAAGAAGAAGAAGAAGAAGACGAAGAAGAAGAAGAAGAACAAGAACAAGAACAAGAACAAGAACAAGAACAAGAACAGGAAGAAAAGTATTGTAAAATCCTTCCTGTATGTTTCCATGCACCATATAGTAACTAATACCCATCACTGGAAATAACACTAACAAAATTAGTATAGAAGCCAGGAGAACAGATATGTAGTTACATTTTGTTTACAAGCCAGCACTATTTAACTGGATGCCTGTCTGGAGTCTCCTCTATGCTTTCTTGAGCATCTGGCAGGACAAGACCCTCATGCAATTCAAGCAGGACAGAGAGGTGGCTGCTGTTTCTCTTCAACAAGAATGAAGGGATAGCAGGTAGTGGGTTATACGACTTGCTATTTCAGATGTGGAGAACATAAACAACAGAAATTATTTATCCTTTTTTTAATTGTCAAATTTTTGGCTCAAGAACTTTAGTCTTTCTAAGAATGACCCTGCCTGATCCATATGTTACTGCCCTTATACGTAGGATTTTACATGTGGTCATCTTTTCTTGAAAAGTGGGTCAATCTTGTTAATAATGTTAACTGTACTTTCATTTTCCTAGATTTCTGCAAATTGACTCACAGGAATGGTTCTCAGATCTATTATTTTTTTTTAATCTTTAAATGATACTATATAAGTAAGTGCTACTTAAAGAGTATTTTACCAGTTGAGACATTTCTCTTTAATGCCAGACTGATACACCAGCCTCCTTAATATATTCTATGGCTGCTGAGCTAAAACATCTTGATGATAACGATGCTTTGATCCTGGCAGCCAACCAAATCCAGAATGGATTTAAGAGCTCAGTTCATTAGTGCCTTTGCAAAGAAAAAGTGTCCTTGCGAAAAATAATGGTTTCTATTGCTTCCAAATATAGAGGAGTTACCCATTTGAAAATTTATCTATGTCATTTGTTCCCACATGTCAATGCAAGAAAAAAATTAACAGATATCACTATATTGGGTTACAACAGATAAATATTTAGTGTGACATATTTTCTTTCTGAATTCCAAGTTCTGTCACTTGATAGTGACAGAACCCTTGAGTACTTTTCAAATTAAAAAAAGACTTTAAAAATATTCCTCTTTGATTTAAGATGATACTGCAAGAAAAAAATTAAGATAACAAAAAAAAGTTGCCCTCCCCAAATGAAAAACAAAACCCTTACAACGATACATCAAGTTTATATATTTTTCATTACCTTAATATTATTCTATCTTTTCAAGTACCTTCCTCAATTTACACAACGACAGTTTACAGGTTTCTGAACTGGATAACCCAAAGAAATTAATCACTTTTATTAAACTTCTGCATCCCAAAAACACATTGCAAAGACTAAATAAGTAGTTTGCCATATCCATGTGATTTTCAGATACATTAAAAATACAAAATGCTCAACTTGTTTTCCTCTTTTCTCACAGAAATATATGTACATATACATATGTATATGTATACATACGTAGCAATGTGTTTTCATTAAGGATTAGTCTCCATTATCTAATTTATATTTTTTGCACTGTATGTCAAAAAAAAGAACAACTTTTTTTTTACTCTTATGAAGCACATTGTGTATTTTAGTTCAACAACAGTGGCATGACATTTTTTTTAACTGAGTTTAATTGAAAATAATGCATTGACCAGGCTGAGTTTACATCATGTACAGTCTTTTCCAAGGATTGGTGTAAGTGCAGGAAAGGTGAAATACACCCAGATTGGAGGATGAATTTCTGAATGCTCTCGGCTGGTTGACAGAGCAAAACCAGGGAGTACATACATCTCTGTTAGCACTTCACCAGGTGAAGCTCTAGAGATTGGCATTCAATCGAGAATCTCTTTACCAAGCTTCTCTGCATAAGATTCTTGTCCATAACATAGGTTGTGAAATCTTTTTTTGTGATGATCTCTAATTAGTTTAAAGGTTGTGTTGTTTGTTTGGTTTTCTTTAAGTTGTGTGTGTCTTAATTCCAACTGTTTGGCTTCCAATGACAGAAGAATGATCATTTTAATGTTAGTCAGTTTCAAAATAAGACAGAAATATTAAGAAGTTATTAATATTTTCACCTGATATTACTTAATGGGTTTTTTATGCTTTTTTCCCTGTTGAAATAACATATTTTTTCATTGTTTTGAAATTGTGAACAAAACTAAATTGAGTGAAGTTTTAGTATTTTTACTACATTGACATCAAAACTGCCTGCATTGTCCTTAACTCCTGTCAAACCAAGTTTTTTACTTGGTAGGACAAGGTGCTGAGGATTTCCTGTAATGGAGAATGGATTGTTGCAAGACGATAAATATTATAAAGTATTCCATAAGTAATTTTCTTGTGTCAGGAAGACAAATTTCCATGTGAAAGCAGGGTTAAAGATTCCTAACTTGACTCCCAATTTGATGTGTAACTAAACATGCATTGGGAAAGAGATAGAGCGTGTGTGTGTGTGTGTGTGTGTGTGTGTGTGTGTGTGTGTGAGTGTATGCATGCAGATAGCACCAGGTTGTGATGGTAACAGCAGCTCATAATTAGACAGCATTATTTGTCCTACAGATGTATGTACTTTTGAAGCCGTTTTCTCAAAAAAACTTTTTCTCAGCACTTGGACAAGATAATGACAACTCCTTTCTGAATCAGAAAAAGGAAGGCTGCTGTGTATCTAAGTGCATGAACAGCACCAGTCCAAATTACAGACAAAAAAAGATTCAAACTCTTTGTTCAAGTTCTTTGTTACAGTTTGTAAAATAAAAGGGAAAAAACTATTAGTGAAAGCATTTTAAATTCAGCTGACCTTTTCCATGTTTCTTTTTTGTTAAATGAATCTTTTCAGTAGGCAGGAGATGCACAAAAAAGCTCAGCTCCTTCCTGAGAAAAAGTAATAAAGAAAAAAGTCATGATTCCAGAATTCATTTGCATGTATCAATGTTTTTTGGATGCTAAGTAGAAGACAAAAGGTACATACTAAATTAATGCATTCTTTGATTAATATCCCATCCTATCAAATGAGTGAAAACTTTCCCCTCAGACCAGCAGCCTTTACTAACTCTTTATGATGATAAAATTGAGCTGATTCAAGGATTACCCTTAAAAGCAGTACAAACTTTGACATAGGGTGTACTGTCCCCTGCCACGTAGGGATGCTGCATCTGATTAGTAAAATTAATATCTGCAAAACTCTTATAATATCACTAATTAATCATGAAACATAGAGTGAGGCTAAACATCATAGAAATAAAAGTGTGAAGGTAAGAAATTCCTTTATGTTAATGAAGATGACATTCTGACAGTCACACCAAGAAATAATGACTCTTGTCTAAAAAAACCCCACAAGACAAAACTTAATTTTAGCAAAACTTTAAAAATGTTACTATAAAATTATGCTTAATAGAAAATAGCAAAACACCCACTAAAAAAATCTTTCTTATCAATCAAACATCATAACATTTTGGTCAACTGTACAAATATTTTTGACACTCTGGAGGTTGTTTTTCTACTTTTGATTGCCAGTGATATCAAATAAGAAATATTTACAAAGAAAAACTGGTTCACTCATAAAATTTAAATCAAAGAAAACCATATCAGCTTTACCTGACAGTCAAGAGTAAATGTCAGGAAGCAAAATGAAAAAACTGGGGAAAGAGATAGATAGGAAAGTAGCACCACTATGTTGCTTTCCTTCTTAATCTGCTGAGGTTTGCCCATGTAGGTCTCATGTATGAGATCAGGAGCACCAAGAGGTAAAACCCCTGTGTTATTCAAGAGAAGAAATCTTTTCATCAGATAAATATGGTAACATGATGTTGTATAGATTATTATGGACAGTAATCATGCAGTAGTTTTATTGGATCTGAAAGTCCTTTGCATTTATAAACTGTCAGTGCAGCAGACATGGTCTTGAGATGTGGAGATTTTTAAGTTTGTCTTTTATACTTCAATTGCTTGCAAGGACTACCTGCTAAAATAATTCAAGGCAAATGTATTCATAGAAATTATTAGTTGCCCATTCAATGTAACAAAGAGTTAATACAATATTGAAAGGAAATAAGCCAATAAGATAAATCTCTCTCTCTCTTTTTCTCACAGAATTAGAAGAACATTATTGTAATTATTGTCATTTAATTCATATATACATTTGCATACAAAATGTCATCATTCAGGCATACAGTAAGTAATTAGTAATGACCTCATCTTAAAAAAAACAAGTCAATCCCAGTCAATATTTTTTACTTTTTTATCAGAAACCCAAGCTTTTGAAATAGTAGATTTATTTTTTTCTGTAAACCTAAAATTAATATGTACAAGTTACACCAATCATTTTATTTCACATTCAAATACAAAAAAATTATTTTTCTTAGTATTACAGACTTTTCTTTTCTGTGGAGAGTAACTAGTGTTTATTTCTTTAATGACACACAAAGGGAATACAATGAAAGATATTTGGTTTTGGTTACATTGTTAATGAAGCCTGATTAGTGAAGTGAAATACAGCAATAACAAAATGTCAGATATGCATTATTATTGTTTTTTCTTTTGCAGTATCAAATGGTGTGACTACCTGCAAATGCCTGGGACTCATTCTATATGTTGCTTTACTTTCCATGCAGTGTGATTCCAAAGGTTTTTATATTCTATCATTCAATTTTTGAAGAAAAGTATAGTGAAAATAGAATAGTGTGGAAAATGTGAAAACAACAGGCAAAACTTTTTGGTCTCTCAATGCATTATGGACACATGCAAAAAATATTCTGAAAGAGGAAAGGGAGAGAAAAATAATATATGAGAATGACACTGTATTTTCTGAACATGGAAAAATGATGCTTTTATGATCAACCATAATCATGGAGACATTTGTCATCAAAATACTGACCTGCATTAGAAAATATCAGACTTCAGAAGCCAAGTGCTTTTACTGTGTTTCCCACATGCAAAAAGGAATAAGCTGAGGATTACCTGTATTAGGACCTGCATATTTTTTTAAAAATTTTCCTATTCTATGCAAGCCTGCAAAGGAGAAAACAACATTTCTTCTTTGGCAAGCAACACAAATCCACTTGAGCACCCTTCCTCACAGTAGAATATCTCCACGTCAGATTTCCTACTCTCTTGTGCACTGTGAATTTTGAAGTACATAACATCAGGATATTTGAAAGGAGTAGGAATCCTTTTTTTTCTTCTTTTCTCCTTCATGTCTACTATAATCCTTAATATTTATATTGTAACTGTGTCCCAAGGTTAAAGTCAGAATCAATGGTTCTTAACTTTCAATCTACTGCAGAGCTACAAAAACTCCGCTCGTGGCTAAAAAGAAATGACGGAACACATTATATGAAACTACATCAATACCGCAGTACTTTAAAAATTGAAAAGGCCTTTTTCCCTCTAAACATCAGAGTATATATGGCAGTTATTTTTTCAAAACTATTGTTTATTTATAGAAACCTGAGACAGTCATTTACTAACAAGCAAAATGCTTGAGTATCCATTCCCTGCAATTTTTGGAGTTTATATAAATGTATGCATAGATAGACAGACAGACAGATACATGGAGTGCACATTTCAGTTTTAACTGGTAAAATTAAAATATATTGAATCATAAAAAAAATTGAAGTACTAAGATTTTTCCTTGTTTGCCATTTTGGATGATATTTTTTCAGAGGTAAACATCTACTATGTTAGAAATTCTTCAAATACTTATGAATGAATATCTGAACAACTTGAATGCTGACAGTCAAAATCCCCTTTCACTGTTCACACACTGTAATAAGTAGTTATGTTAAATGTACTGGACTATTTTGCCAATTTGATATATGAATGTTTGCTCTCCTGGCTGCTCACCTTTATTGCAAAATTAAAAACAGGTGTGTTAGGTGAAGTTTATTGGTTGTGTTGTTTTGTTTGTCTGTTTGGTTTTTTTGGTGTTTTTTGTTTTTTTTTCTCTTTGGCTTTAGATTTATTTGTTTGTTTATAAAAGAGATTCCATGTAATGCATCACAGTGCTTTTCATGCCAATACACTGTTCTACATGATTACACTTTCATCAAAATACTCCCTTTGGTATAGAATAAGATCACAGTATTTCTTACAGAGTAACACTCAGAAATCATAGTAGCTATAGAAATAACCAACTTTCCATATAACACAAGTGTGTCAAGCACAATGGTGTTTGGGCTAAAACACAAAAATGTAAGTGAAAATTTTTTTTTCTCTTAATGATGTTCATATTTTGGATCACTCTAGACCTCTCAAAAGTTAACTAGTGAAAAACCTGTATTGCAAAGATTTAAAAAATGAACTATCTGCCACATAGAAATTGTCAAAAGTATAAAAATTAGCTGTATAACAGTATAACTGTTTATTTGATACAACAAAGAGTGCGAAAGAGAGGTTCTAAGATACATATTTATATATGACCTATAGTAGCTATATTCTCTGCAAATTACATTAATTAGTGGCCTTATTTGTGGGAAAGTATATTTTTAAATAAATAGGTTTACTACTACAAATTCACAATTTTTGTTTTTTGTATTTTTAATCATACAATTTCAGACTCTGACACAGAGTAATTGAAATAGTTTGATTTTAACATTTTGCCTAGAAAGCATTTGTGCAACATTTTCCAATAAAGAGGAACAATACTATTTACACTGGAATTTCTATACTGATACTGCTAAATCTCTGTGTGCAGTGCTACAGTCCTGCTTATATTTGGAAATTTATCTTAAGGTTCATTATTTTTTGCATAAATTGTTTTCAGAATTTAACTCAATATTTTTGACTCCTTCATCTTTAAAATATAGCTACTAAATGGATCTAAAGAAAAGCCAAGGAATATTATTTACTAGATTTTTAGATAACTGAAACACAGATGCTGAAATCCAGAAACAAACACACAAAAGCACCCTGAAATTAAGTATTAACTGAAAAGAAATTAATTAATATTCTTATGTGGGATTCATTTCGCCAACTCAATATGCCTAGCTTTAGGGCAGAATTAATTCCTTCCTAGGGCAGTAATCTTAATATGCATCACACTAAAATGTGTTTGTCTCTTTCAATTTTAAAAGAATCTTAGAGTGACTAGATTAGATTTTGACATTAGTTCTGTAGGCAATAAAATTTAGCTGAGAGTATTATATTTGCAGATACCACTTCTACTAAGAGAAGTCCTTGAGATACCATTAAAAGTGGGGAATTATTCCTAAGAAGTATTGTGATAAATTTTCCTAAGACTTAAGGCACATTCAAGACAACTGGTCTGTGTTTGAGACTGAATAAAGGATCTGTGTCCCTGGTCTGTCTCTACTCTTGGAACAGAATGTATTTTCTATGAAACTTTCAATAAATAATATTTCCCAACCATATGTTTTCAGTAAGAGCACATTGGCTGAAAAAGTGAGAACCAAGGATAACTGCATAAGAATTAGTTTTTAATGAGAAACAGAAGGGTTTGGCTACTTGTAAAACATTGTTTTAAAACCTAATAAGCTCACTTCTATATGTATGCAAGTTGTACTCGGGTTTTTTGGGGAAAAATGAAACAGAGCACAATGTCTGCAATGCAGACAATATCTGACCTCCCGAGAGTCCTCAAATTTCAGTGAGGGCAGGGAATCCAGTCTTTCTTAGCATTTCAGAAAAATAAACCTATGAATTTATAAGTGAGAAATTTGGGGAGGAAGTCATTGCAACATAATATGGTAAAAAATGAATGCATTAATAATCCAAAGAATTACGATGGTCTTATTTTCTTTTGTTCAATTTTTTAATGCAGTTACTCTGTTGAACTCATCTGGGATTAACTCAAATTCATGTCAGAGTAGTTCTGGCCCACAAGTGATAACACAATTGTCTAGCTACTTATTTAAGTCTATGAATTTCATTGTAACTTAAGATTTTTTGTGTTATTTTTCTTGCATTCTTATCTGCTAAAGTAGTTTATTTTCTACTGTAACATTTCCTCAACATTTAGTATTCTTCTGAGACTATTGTTTTTGTTAAAGAATGGCATTGTCATCAGGGAAGATACTGCTCATATTTAAAGCACATGCTTCTCCATTAGTTTTAGATTTTGGCCTGGTAGTGACAGATGGCTTTGGTTAAATGGATATATTCTTTCAGTCAAATGTATATGTGTGTGCAGCAGAAAGGAAAAAACAATAAATACTGCTTTATTAAAAACAAATAAGAAAACTATAGGTTTCCATATCAGGACAACTGAAAAAATAACTATTTTTTATTCTTATCTTCAAAAAGAAACCCCAGAAAATTATACATAGTTGTGCTATAATTTACTGATAGAGAGAGACAATTTGACAAAAGCAGTAACAAAGAAAGAACTTGTTTATAATAAAGCTATAGTGTGTATCTATATTTAAAGGCACTTTGTCTTTCTGACAAGGTTTTGCTTAGTCACATCAAAAAAGAATAATCTGTTAAAAACAAATAATTAAAATGAGATTTTAAAAATCTGATTATTCAATTCAGATTACTGAAGTGAAGTGTTAGTTAGGAATGAATGAAATTCAGAAATATTTCATGAATTAAAGGAAAAGCATTGGAAAGAAATAATGAAGTAGATTTATCTGAGTTGCAAGAGCAAAGGAGAAAAAGCAATAAAAGCCTTTATTGCGAAGCTAGAATAAAAAGAAAATTAGAATATTGGAGGATAAGACTCAAGTGCAATATACTAAAAAAAAACCAAACAAAAACAAACCAAGGAGAAAACAGAAAGTTAGAAGTATATGGGCACTTCCAGCAGCAAGGTAAGGGAAGAGAAAATATTAGTGAATTAAAGAGGAACAGAAAGAAAAGGAAGAAAGAAAGAACTGGAACAAGGACTGAAGAGAAGGCAGAAGGTTGTAGGAAGGCTATTTAAACTGCACAAGCCTGATTATTAAAATGTGTTTACCTAGCTAATTAAATAACTCTTGATATAGTTTCCAGTGCTCATTCAAGTCACCTACTTTCTTCCCATTACCTTCATTTGCTCTTTCTTAATTGCCTGGGTATTACTGGTTAATAAAGGTGATTTTCAGAGTTCATGCCTCAACTGGGCCATATGTATACTACCTTCCTTAAAAAGACAGTGAATCAGAAGTGGAATCTAATGTAATTCAAAAGTGTCTATTATTCCAGCATTTACATGTGTGAATAATGACTTACCTACTTTAAAATTGCTGAAACTTTACAGAGAAATTTTGGAAAATGTTTATTTATCTCATTTTGAAATTTGTACGGATTTAAATAGGCTTGATATGCCCAGGGAAAGCTGGAGAGGGCCTTGTGATAGGATGAGGAAGAATGGCCTTAAAGCAAAAGAGAGTAGGTTTAGATCAGATATCAGCAGAAATAAATTCTTTATTGAGAGGGTGGTGAGGCACTGGAACAGGTTGCCAAGAGAAGCTGTGCTGTTCCATCCCTGGGAGTGTTCAAGGCCAGCCTGGATGGGGCTTTCAGCAACCTGGGCTAGTGGAAGTCATCCCTGCCCATGGCAGAGAGGTTGAAACCAGATAATCTATAGGGTTCCTTCAAACAAAAACATTCTATAATTCTATGATATTTGAAATCAACACCCCTTAAAGTAATATTAATTTTATCATACTTCAGGGCAAATATTTACTTTCAGATTGCCAGCATGTAAAAATAGGTGCTTAAATGTAAATAGTCAGAGTTTTTAGCCTCTGTTATTGTTTGCATAGTTTATACAGTCTGTGAAGAGTGGAAAACAGCAGAGTTGGTAAAGTGTACTTAAGTTGATATTATTTCAATAGTTACTACAATATACAATAGGTACTCAATTGCAGGAACTAATCTGGAACTGAAAACACTCATAGGACTTTCCTGTGAGTTTTCCTAAGTAGCTCATGTAAGTTTCTTAATGAACCCTGCTGGGCTTCCAGCTCCCCCTTTAGAAGGACTGGCTTCTCTCATGAGATTTGGGCCATAATTTCCAGTCTCATGCATGTGCCCTTGGATAACCTAGGACATCTGAAATGTTGCCAGACATCTATGTTGAGGTAACTGAGCCAGCCATCAGATATGGATAGCCTAAATGTCTTCAACTGAATTAATCACCAAGGCTTCCTTTATAATTAATGAAGGGAAACAGGTACTTCTGAGGAGCAATATATCTGACCTACTTTTAATATGAGGTGGATTTTATTTTAAAAGACCCTACTTCTTTTCAGTTAGGACAGCAGGAGCCTATGGGACCTAGCCTGAATATAAAGATGCGCATTATAGAAATCTAAATTTAGTTGCATAAGTCCTGTACAGTCCTGTAGAGATGTAAGTCATCTTGTAAGGACAGGATGACTACACAGAAGCATTCAATCTTCAGATCAATTTCTTTTCAATAGAATAGACAAACAAATAAACTGGGCAAACCTGTAGAAAAGAGAAACAAACCAATCAATTTGTGATTCTGTGTTAGAAAATAGAGGATACAGAGATATTTTTATTTTGAATACCAGGTAGGACAACATGCACTAAAGTCACTAAATGAGATATATGATTTCTTTTCCTTTTTTTTTAAGAGAACACTCATATAGCTTTAATAAGAAAGTACTTCACCAGAGAACAGAGTGATATATCTTAGCCATAACAAACCAATAAAAAGTAGGTGTTTGTGGAACTCATTTAGAATGACGCTCCCTGCTGTGTTTGTTTCTAGAAGACTGCTTGAAAAAGCAGTTAGCTTTTAAATATTCAAACTACCTAATATTGGTTATGCTGATATGAATTTTGCAATTACCTATTTGAATCATTTTATAGAACTTTGCATTGCTAAATGTCAGACTCTATGTCATTCCTACAAAGTTTTATCTAGCGGTGTCAAAATTATCAAGCTGTTTTTGCATTACTACTTTTCAAAATTGCTTACAACTTATTCTCTATCTGGGATCTCTCAGGTAAAACTCAGACTCAGGTCTTGCTTATAAATAGGACAGCTCCAGGAAAAAGACAGCAGTTCTTTTATTAATTCAATTGAAGCAGTTCTTTCATTCATTCTGTTGAGGCTTTTCTACAATTATAATATAATTGAGTGCTCATTGAGGCAGGATACAAGTTTAGTATTCTTCTTAGTTAAAAATAGAATTTGTAAAAAAAAAATTGAAAAGACTTTTCAAAATTGCTATAACTGAAATTTAAATTGCTAATCTATGTTTGACAAATTTTACAAATTTTTATATAGGAACACAACTTATAAGATACAATGCTATCAAAGTTGAAGATTATATTTCTTAGAATATTTCTGAACAAAGTATCTCCTTTTTTAAAAGAAGTTTTCTCACTGTTTTAGTCTTCAGAATATTGAGAATTTAAAATCACTGAAAATTTCAGCGTATGAAAGTGCTCTCTTCAAGAGATAGAAAAATGCTAATATTTACTCTGAATTCTTTGGATTCAAATGCATGACTACAACTTCCATGTGCATATATTATATATGAATGCATGCACACAAACTGCATGCGACTTCATGAATATATTCTTAAATTTATTTGTGTGCAAACAAAAAATGTGTTGGCTATTTTTCCTATCACATGGAGCCATTTAAGATATAGCAAATGGAAATATACAACTAAGGGATATATCAGGTCACACATCATCACAGATTGAAATTAGAATACTAGTGACAGAGAAATAAGCCAGTAGCTACATCCAACAGCAGGTACTAAAGAAACTTCTTGACCTTTTATCAAAGCATTGCTAAGAATGTGACCTTGTAATATTCATGCAATATGGGTAGAAGTTTTACAGCTTCTCAGGAAGGATGAAATTACTTCTAGAAAACCAACATCTGCAGGTTTATGAATAAATGATGGATGATTAACACCATCACTATTAATCATAGACCGTTCTCCTTGGCCACAAAGAACTATTAGAAAATTGTAGAAGCCATGTTTTTGAACTAGTACATTGTTTATGTAAATGTGAGGTTGCTCAACATTGAGACTAATCACCAATAAAAGACTTGATCTCAGCCACAGTTAAGTTAGAAAGTTGCTATTTAAATAGGAGGATCTGCTTCTTTGCTAAGTGATCCTTGTCCACAATGTCAGTTGAAGTGGCACAATTCATGTACAAGTATGAACACTTTACATGTATAACAAGATTTCAGGAGGATTTTTTTGTTTTGCTTTTCTTTAAATATTCTCTTCACATTTTCTGATGCACTTGTTCTTTCATGCTGGAACCAGGAGATTTTTATGTGTGAAATGGTGTTTTGATGTTTGCTTTAAAATTAATCAGTCTGGAATAAAGTGGTTGGTTATAGTTAAAATAGTGGAAGTCTGGTGGTGTGCTCTATCTGTCATGGTTTAAATAATAACAATGTTTACATTCCCAATTCTTAAGCCAGTTGCAGATACAAGAAAGTAATTATATGATATGCAGTTCATTCTGTCCTGTAGCGAAACAGTCGTTCACTACATGTTCAGCATAACTAAGGAAAGTAAGTGAGACATATATGATGGCAGGGATAATACTGTTCACTTTTATTAAATACTCTGACATTTTGTCCAGCAAGTTTCTTTAAGGCAGGAAATGGTTTATTCTTTATTGGAAGCAGAGGACAAAACTTCCAGCATGTAACACTACAGATGTTTTATTCATGTGAGGAAATTATACTGATTAAAAGATTCACAGTAGAAAAAAACTTTTACTTGAAACTCTGAAATTAGTTTTTGAACACTAAAATTTTAGCTGAGTGATGAGTTCTTGTTTTTATTAAATCTGGATCTCTGGTCGTAAAGAATAGGAGAGCCTCCTGCATTAAGAAAAAAATTAAATTCTAGAGTGTGTAAAACATGAGTGCCATTGTGAAGTGTCAATGGATACTTTTGACCAATGGTGGGATCCATGTCATCAATTGCTTTAAAACACCCACTTTGTTCTTTAAGACAAAATGGTGCGAGGGGTTTGAAAACCAAAACACTTTATTCATGACTGCATGCAATTTTATGCATTGCATGACTTTCCCTTTCTGTGTGAGAGAGCCCAGAATCCAGAAGAATAATTGGGCAGATCAGGACAGTCATTCCATTTCTGCATTATGTAGACCTGAGAAAGGGTTTTAGGGTTCCTTCAGAGTCTTTTAGGTTCTACCTTTTCTACATTCCCTAATGAGTTCCCTATCTATAAGACTGGAAACAGAATACTTCCTTGGTGACCAGGCCATTCAAATCGCACTAATGTTGTCTATTTTGAGTTCTCCATATTCAGTGCTCTATATCTTCTTATTCACTTCACCTCTGGAAGTTTGCTCTTCTTATGGTCTACAGGTTGTTTCTACAGTTTGTATGACTATGTCCCTGATCACACAAAAACTGTTCAGTGTTAGTTCCGTTGTTTGGGACAGGTGGCCAAGCATATTTCTCCTACTTTTTCTTAAACAACTGGTTGGTTATTTTGTCTATTACAGCAAAAGTTCATGGGCAGGATAGGCAGACCTTGATGCACCTGCAAAGAACTTATTCTGCTGATACAAGAATAACTATACAGTACAGTGTGTGCTAAGTACTGCTAGTTACTGTAGAACTGTTGTTTCTTGAAGTACTTGGGGATCTCAGTGGCATTTTTGTTGTATTCACAATTTAATTAAACCAACACTCTCTGGGGACGTAGATGTCAGAAAGTCTGAAAGAAATAGAAAA
The DNA here is from genome assembly GCF_027579445.1 of Ammospiza nelsoni. Lineage (NCBI taxonomy): Eukaryota > Metazoa > Chordata > Aves > Passeriformes > Passerellidae > Ammospiza > Ammospiza nelsoni. The sequence continues at coordinate 75,024,613 of NC_080634.1, read as the reverse complement.
ATTCAAGATGTGAAATACATATAGAAAGATTAAAATGCCATAATTTCTTTTCCGTATGCAATCTCAAATAGTTTGTATAAAGCTGTAGATTTCATAGCTTCATTTCACTTCAGCTGCAACAGAATTAATACCAGAGAGGTAGGTAATAAAATAAAATGTAGCCTTGTTTTAAGTTGTGAAAAAATGTTTATCAAACTAAGCCTATAATAAAAGATTCTTCTATTTTTTTTTTTTTTTCTGGAGTTCTAAAGAATTAGAAAGAGTCCTGCAAAAAGAACACCCAACAAGTGTGCAGAGAAAGCAATTGAATGAGGGTTTTCAACAATTTTGTTGGTTGTTTGGTCTGACAATAAATCTCAGATACGCACAGAATTTAGAGTTTTGCAGTCCATACACTTAGCATGAACTGTATAATATACTCTAAATTTTCTTGATTTTCATGCTTATCTTCCAAAATTGGGCAACCACAGCAAAACATGTGTCCAAATATACAACCCCCATTTACCTCCTTTGCCCTCACTAGCTGAGTTTGCACCAAGCCAGCACAAAACAGAATACTGTTTAGAGCGGCATTCCTCTGATGATATGCAAAATTCTGTTTTGAACTTAACAAGATCTTTAAAACATGACTTCAATGTGTAAAGCAAAGTACATTTATATATGGCAATGTCGGTTTTCTCAGCTACACCATGTCCCGTCCCTTATTCTTTCTTTTTAAGGAGGGTGTCATAATACTGTATTTTGTGTTTTGTATCTCAGTGTTTCAGCTGACATATTTTTCTACTATATGGTTTATTTAAGTGTGTTTAATTTGCTGATACTTAGAGGCATTAAGACTTCTACTGGAACATATCAGCTAAAATTGTTTTCTTACTGCTTTTATCCTTTAATTAATGGCTTGGAACATACTTTTGAACTCCTAAGCTCTAACAATTAGCTGTAGAAAGGTTAAGGGTCATAGTCTCTGAAGATCTGAGATGGTATAGTGGTGAATTTTAAAGACTAGTATTTCTTCTTGCTTTACTAATACAATATACATCTTCAGCTACAAATCAGGTCTCCTCATGCAGCTTCTAGAGACTTGCAAAAAAAGTAGGTGCTGTACTTCCTAAGTCTGAGAAGGATTGTAAATGACATATGGCTGTCACAGTTTACTTGTAAGTGACTTACCTAGTAGTTGAGAAATTAGTTTGCTATCCAGATTTTCTGAATAATTATTGGAAAACGAATTTTAATTCTAAAGAAGCCATATATTCTAAAATAAGAGTAATTGCTGAGGCAACTGCTGCAGGCTAAGGGACAAATTCAGGTGGTAAAATATACATATATAGTGTGATTTGAGGTCTTACCTCGCTATGTTATTACAGTAGGTCTTCCAGTTGTTGCTTCAGAAGGTTCGTGTTATGTCTATCACACCTGTAAAGACATTTCAAGTACCTCTTTGCATCTAAAATTGTACTAAATTCCTGTACTTAGGTACCTGACTTGTTTACTTTTAGATAATAAATTCTATGTCATGTTAATTCTCTCCTTGTCATGTTAATTCTCTCCTTTTTCTCATTCAATTTTAAAGTCAAAATATCTAGTTGCTCAGCTCATGTCAGAGTCAAGCACCTCCTCTTAGTGTCACAAAGAAAGATGTTGAGATAGAGCGGGTGCACATGTCTGATCTCTGATCTTTCCTGGTTTGTTAGTCCAATATTGATGAAAAGTCCTCTTTGCTCTAGATTTTCCCAGCAACCTCAGTGGTCTGGGACTCCTGAAGATCATTTTACAATAAAGACCAATGTGAAAAAATATTGCTTACCTTGGCCTTTTCCTTAAATTTCGTCAAATAACCTTCTGCGTCATCCAGCAGCCAGTCCACATTTTCCCGGATGTTTGTTTTGCTCCTGATAAACCTATCTACCAAAGGGGTTGTTCTTGCTCTTCACATAACCTGCCACACTTTGTACCAGGTGAGTTTTGATTTTCCTGACCCTGTACCTGACCACTCATTGTCTGTATTCCTGTGTGAGTTAAACCTTCATTGACAGCCTATAGGCTTCCTTTTATGTCTGAGTTTTGCCATGAGATCCCTGTTCACCACCATGAACACTGCCAAGGTCCACTGCCACATTTCCTTGACTTTCTGTATCTTTGGGTTGGAGGAAACAATGCTTGAAAAACATTAATTTGTATGGGTGCATTTGGAATAACATTGGAAGTTTCAAATTGACTTCATGAATTTTGAGAATCCATAATAGTCAAATCATTGATATACAAAATACAGCCCTCTTGAAGGGAATTAGAGTTTTGTTTGTACCTTCATTTCTGAGTTTTATTTTGAAGAGCAGGGATTTCATCCAGTAACAGGCCTAGTCTGGGCACATTATTATATGAAGTTTTTTCCTCTTTCATTAAAGTGTATCTGCTACTTGGTTTCCATTATAAATCAATATGTTTGCAGGGAAAGAGGTAGCTGTCATATCTTCAGATATCATCTTATATCTAAACTATGAGAAAATCATAATTTTGAAAGGGATGCAGAATTTGAGAAAGGATTTGACTTTTTTAAAGACTGCTGATAGACATTATATTAGCAATATTATATTGACTTCTCTCTTAGCCATGAGGGGATAATCTGTTAGTTCAACAATTCAGGTCAGTTCTAGGAATATCACTGTCCTTGTAATCAATGACATTTTCACTGGCTGCCGTAGGAAAGACTAATGTATCTGCAATGCAAAAAAGAATATTACAACTGCTTTAACGTCTTATAAAATCTGATGATGGACACATTGTAAAGGGTCTTAAGTCAATCATTTTTTTGATGATTGCAAAATTATGACTGACAATTGGTCAGGTACAGACAGCTCTGCTATTTATTGCTGCCTGTTAAATATATCATCATTTCCCATAAAAAGATTTTATTATAATTTTTCTTAAATCTCATTCTGGTATTACATATTTTAATTTATTTCAGAATGGAAACTCTGAAAGTTTTGAAAAGAAATTATTCTCTTCTGACCTTGACTTTTTGAATGTTGAAATAGCTGCTTAGGAAAAAGATTTCAGAAGAAGAGTAGAGAGCTGTTTCCTATGGAGTTAATTAGTGAGTGGCATTCAAACTGATATTATGAAACATATATTTAAAATGCTGATAGAAAACATCTAGGGGTACCATTCAGTTCTAGACTGCAGATACATGTGCTGTAGATGCTTACATGTAGACACAGAAATGACTGTCAATATACAAAGAAAACATTAATATATGTTTACATTGTAGTTACTGGACTAACAAGTCTTGATTCAAGTGCACACACATAAAAATCTGTTACTATCGGAGATATTCTGGAATACTTGTGTGGTTGAATTGTGACTCAGGAAATCACTATTTTTAATACCTCACATGCATATAACAATCCTACACAAAGGTCTCAGATACACTGAAGTGGACAGATAATCAGCTATTTCCTTTGGCCAAATTGAGATCTGTAAGGCTAAGAACAAATTATATAAGCAATATTTAAAGATATATCTTAGTGCCTATGCGCACCAATTAAGCCAGCCTGCCTCTTAAATGAAGTAACATATTTATTTTAGTGTATATGCTAAATTATTAGGTATTGCTAGATAGATTTCTTTCAATTTCAGATACCTAGGTGTGTTCGTACATATATTTAAGTTGTAAATACTCATACACATGAAATGCATAAAAAAAATCCTGAGAGGAGGCATTGTTTTTTTTCTTTAAACTAACAAAGCAGGCAAGCTCCTCAGAAAATATAAAATTAGGCCAAAGACCAGTATTGTCATAAAACTCTATGAGGATAAGCTTTTTTTTTTTTTGCTATTTTATTTATATTACACATTATGTGATGTGGATTTGTATATATATTTATATATTTTTTTATATTTAGTTGAAGCTGGTTTTCTCAAAACTTGCTATCACTTCTAAGAACAATGCTAAACAGATTTTCACTGACTATTCAGATACTTAATTTCCACTGAAATCAGAAGCCATGTTCTCATATTTTGTACTTAGATAATTGAGGGTTGTAGATGAGAACTGAAGCCCTGACTCTACAGAGTGGGAATAATAGTACTGCTTTATCTCAGAGACCTGTGAAAAGACACATATCATGAGGTGCATTAATGAGTGCTGTGAAGCATTCTGATGTTGAAGCGAGTGCCATAAAGGTCGATACGAAAATTATTAGTCCCATCTTTAAACAAGACTGAATAGTGCAGACTAAATAATAGTAACTGGTGCCAACTATGCAGTAATGAAGAATAATAAAAAAAAAGCATGTTAGCCTCTCATTAAATGATCATAATCTAGAGTGTATAGGAGGAGCAGAAGCATATCTTTTGTTGGGAGGTGTATAAGAATAGGTGGTTCTGTGATTAAAGAATGAACATGTAGTTACGGAGAGCAATTACATTGCATGTATTCATGTGTGCATGTTTGCATCTTCCAAATTTTGTCATTTTCTAACTCTTCAGTGTGTGAAAGAATGACCTCAGTGTGGATCTATTTTGATAAAGGCTCCCTCTGTCTGTGTTATGTATAGACACAAGAGGTTCTCAGGATTGTAAATTATGAGGATAGGACTCTGAGAATAGACTATTGCTTTAGAATTCTCAATGCTGAAGGCACAAAACCAAGAGACAATACTTGAAACAAGAAAGGACATCTTCATGCTGTGTGTGCTGTGGTTCTTGTTATTTTGCCCTTTCTTGATAAGAAATAACAAACATTCCAGAGGAAAATATAGTATTATATACTGTATTAAAATAAGTCACAGGCTTTTAAGCTCATATTGAGCCAAATACTGGATCATGCATTAATATATTAATGTAATTAATTTTCAAAATCTGGACCCTAAATTTTAGAACACAAGTGGCTAAACAGTAGCATATAAAGACTTGTATTTTTTTTTAATAAATCAACAGATATTTTGGTGAAAGGAGTTCAAAAGTAAAATTGCTAAACTTATGAAAAATATTCTTCCTAGAAGTGAGCTGTAAGCAAAGCCAAGAAATGAAAAGAAATAATTTAGAAAACAGACAGAGAAAAATAGAGAAAACATAGAGCAAAATCACAGAGTACAATTAAGTACTTTCCAATAATTTCTACTAAAAGTTTAAAAGATTTTTGGTAAGAATTTTAAGTAGGGTTTGCAAGTAAGCATAATGCTGTCACACTCACATATTTATAATTTAGAATAAAAAATATATCCACTTTCTCCTCAGTGGTCCAACAATGATCAAGATATTGACCAATTCCTTGTTACTAACTCATCATCATCATCATCATCATCATCATTATCATTATTATTATTATTATTATTACTATTACTATTACTATTTTATTATACTAAAAGTCGATAAGCAGCAGTATTTCACAATAAAACTTTAAGAATTCTGTCTTTTGAGTAACAGTGTTCAGAATACATAGGTCTGAACATGGGCAACTGGGATACTTTTACTGCTTCCATCTTTAAATATTCATGACAAGAGAGAAAACCTGTGTACAAAGAGGAAAGAAAAGAAGAGGAAGCATATTATATTTATTAGACTGTCTTGCTTCATTTCTTTCTCTTTTTAATGTGCTGTGGGATCTCTGGTTGCAGTCTGATGCCTTGTCATATTTTATTAGCCCAGGGTTTCTAATTCAGTTTTCTCATCTTTAAAGCTGTCATCAGGTGATATAGTATTTATTTTTCAGAACTTCATTAGATTTTTCCAGGCTTGGTGAAGCGTCATTTTTATTTTTTAAAGACAGTGATTAAGAAAAATCATTGATTAAAAAATCACTTAAGCTCCTACATAAATTTTTGTTTAATAGGACACATATACACTGTACTTTTGAATCATTAATCCTGCAGCCACTTAAATTGAAACAACATTAATGTTCCAGGTTATTTCTCTGACAGCCAATCAAAGTTATGGTTGCACTTCTCAGCGTGAGACTTTTCCCTGATCCACAGGTGTCAAACAGTGATAATAAATGTGGGTGTTTTTTTAATCTCTTCAAATAAATATTTTATTCAATCTACATGGACATATTAATTTTGATGGTATTCTTTACTGCATTATTTTTTAGCAGCACTGTCCATTTAGTATAGGGCTTTGCTCTATTTAGAGACATTCTATTCTGACTATAATTCAAGTTGTCTGTTCTGTTTTTTAAGAGCTACAACCTTGGATGAGTCAAATGAAAAGATGATTTTCATATCTATAAATGTGAATTCTACCAACATCAATCCTAAAATATAGTTAGATCGTATGTTTAGCCCTAAAACCTTGAGCTAGAATACACCTGTAGAAAAAATAAGTAATATGATAGTTTCAAAAATGACTATTAAATAAGTCTACATAAAATATTTAGCTGACCTTAATTTTAAGGCACCAAATTGAGTACACTACTCAAAGTAAAAGGGTAAATGTTTTTTTCTCTGCTCCTGTTGTGAATTCCTAAGCAATGAAAGGAAAGCAAATAAATACTAGTGGAAATAGTCCTTATAAAGGTGAAATTACTTTAATTTAAAGATAAACATTTAAGAATTTGAGAAAGGTATTCAATGAATGAATAATTGAAGAGTTTATTACCTTAAAAGTGGAATAGGTAGACTTTTCATATTGTTTCCAGACTTCCTATTATCGTTTTGGTTACAACCTTTAGAAAATGGCATTATTGACTCCCAAGAATGTCCCCTTCAAGTTAACAGTTTCTTTTATCATAAGAAATAGTGCTTCAGAGAACTATTGGAATAAAATGGCCATACTTTAAAATGAACTGCTGAAGAAATTGGTATAGCTGTTTTTGGCAAAAGTACCATTTGTGCTGACATTGTGTGGAACATTCATACAGCTGTGAAAGATCCTGCAGCTTGCTTAATTAAGTGAGGAACATTATGATCATTTTTAGTTCACAGTGCAGAACTGCAGAATTCTCATACAGGCAGTGTGGTATGTCTCTCATTAAATATCTACTGGAAGAGACATACTGAATTTTATGGTGGTTTCTGACTTATGAGAAGCATTTTTAAATCTTCTGTAAGTTCGTGTACAGAACATCCTGGTACAAAATATGCCACTTAAAACTATTCATGAGTCCCTCTTCAGTACCATCAAATAAGTCCAATATATTATAAAAATTTGTCACTGGACTGGAAGATTTAGAAATTAGGATATGTACTGTGGGTTAAAATGTGTAAATTTGAATTTTTCAGGACTTTTTTTTCCTAAATTGCATTATATCTGTTACTTGCCCTGAGTTCTTCTAGTTCTCTATATTATTCCTATAACTACTTGGCAATTAAATATTTAGAGTATTTTACAGGACTTTTTTTAATTCATTTTTTTTTAAGTTTCTAGTTATAGTTTAAGTTTCTAATGTATAAGTAAAACAGCCTTTAGAAAACAAAGTTCTTTATGGCCAGTAAATAATTTTATAACTTTTTCAAATATTTGTTTGAACACATTCAAAAAAATGTCCTTAGAAGGACTGGAAAATGATTGTAAAAAGGTTTTCCTGTTACAAAAAAAAAAAAAAAAAAAAAAAAAAAGCCAAGGTGTTTTTTTCATTAAAATGTTGATTATGTAAATCCAAGCGCATTCAAGTACTTTTACAATCTGTACCTCAATTGTGACTGTCAGTTGGATAATATTAGTTTTTTGTTGGAAATACTTTCTTGGTAATATCTTCAGGTCATGGAAATTTTCCTCAATTGTCTTTTATAAAAAAACCTTTGTTATACTCTGCTGTAAAACAAGAATTATGAAATGAGGAATATGACCTTACAGCAGTATTTTTGACTGTGGCTCATTTTTTATTAAGCCATACCTAAGCAATTGTCAATCCTTCACCCTTCTGCAGCTAGTGTATTTAAAAGGAGCAGAGTTTCTACTCTCTTATGTGTTTATTGTGTTTTACAAGTCTTATTATAATACAGAGAGTCTTCTGAAAACTTGAATAATGTCCTTCTTGAAATACATCTTTTCCATTACTGTTACAGAAGTTACATTTAGATTGGCAAATTAAATGGCACTGAGACTTATTATTGTGGGACAGCCTGAATTAATTCTGTTAAACACATTTCAAAACAGGGTGGATTTACACAAATGTCTGTTGGGATAATGTTTCTTACTCTAAGCCAATTCTAAACTCATGGAAAATATTGACTGGGAGAATTGGACTAAGCCAAATCCCTGACAGACACTCTTCTAACCTTTGAAGAGTGTGTGTATGCTTAAGTTCCTGTACTGGGCAACATTCCCTGTCAATGTTTATCAGAGACATCTGATGGCATAAGTGAACAGGTTGGCATTTTAAAACACAAAATTAAAGTGAGGCACAGAGCTTTGAAGATTTGTCTGTTGTCAGTTGGTTTAAATAAGACAGCAGATTTTCTCTTAGGAGAAGCAAAAATAGTTTTGGCAGTATAGTTAAAAGCTTATGATTATTTTTTTTTTCTGAGAGGCTACATAATAAAAAGTAAAAAAAGAAAAGCAAACTTGTCACAAAAAAAAAAAAAAAAAAAAAAAGACTTGTCTTTCCAGGTTGACAGTAGCTGAACACAAGCATCAGGGATCTGGAGAGGAAAGGAGGAAGTTCCAGCTGAAATGCAAGACAGGCTCTGTGTGGGAGAAAAGAGGTAGCATGCGTATTTTTAGGTTTATAAAGACACTTGTGCTGTTTAAAGAAGGATATCAAAATGGTAAAAATGGTAACATAATAGGGCTGAGTTCCCATTGTCTGGTTCAAATAAAATTCTTCTTACAGTTATATCTCATTAAGCATACTGATTAATGGTGTGCTGGCGGGAAGCACCAGTAAAACTTGCAGTTCTTATGTTTGTGCATTTCGAAAAAGTTGAGAGAGGTATGACTGTACTGTGCTTCAATCAGACCTGGTTTAATCTGGAATGTTACTTGCCCATCCCACTGTGTACTGATGACATGGATCCTCCAGTCTGTTACTTCACAGTAGGATGCTTGCTTGGAAAGCTGGTCATGGATTTACGGATGAGCAGCAGAGTGCTCTGGTAATGGCATACACTACACACAAGTGGGGCAGCTTTCAAGTACTTTCTAATGCAGTTTACATAAAATAACACAAAACACTAAGATGTGTCGTGATACACAGAGTTTTGTAGAGGTGGGACACAGGATTCAATTTCCCCTAAAGCGCAAAATAATTTTCAGTATTCCTCTCAGGACAAAGGGAAGGAGTCAGTGTGCTAAACAGACAACACCTACAGACAAAATGTCAGATAAAAAACATCACTTTTTTACAAAATGAGATTTCAGAAAAGAAAATTATGGAAACAATATTATAGTTTTAAATAATTCTAGAAAGACAAATACACTGTACTCTTAAATATTTTCCTTCTACTTTTAACCAGGCACAATTATTTAAAACCCTTAAAAAATAGGCTGTCACTTAGGTAATGCAGAGATTCTATTTCCCTGTACCACTAAATTAAAATGTACCTACAAATGCAAACTGAACCACAGAGGATATTAAAATGCTGCAAATAAAGCTGCACTAATGTACTTAGCATTTGATTTTGTTACCACAAATGACACTAGTTCAAAGTAAGTGCAATATATAATGGTAAGAGCAAAATTAGATATTTAAAAGAAATGTAATACTTATATCCATTAATAATAAGTACTTTTTCACATTGAGAATTTTGAATGCTCAGTTATTTACTTGTGCTATTGATCCAGATAGTGATGACTTTCAGTTTCTTGCCCCAGGAAGGAACAGGTGAGATCTGGGTGTCCATATGCCTATGGGCAATGAGAGACTGCCTCAGATCTCAGATTTATAAGCTTCCCACATATGAAATTGCTTCCTCATCCATGTCTTTCTTCTCTGAACTTATTTTTCCATTCTTTTTGCCGTGTTAATATTAAAATTGTGTCTTAGAATGGTTGAAAAATCACTCTGAAATTAAGTAGATACATGATCATTAGGGTTTTTTTCTTTATATTCATTCACTGTATGTTTTTACTTAAAATAAAGCAGAAATTTTTTTTCTGCTAGAATTTTTTTCTCCATTTCATTCAATTTATCTTTCTATAATATAATTGTTACAGGTGAAGTCAACATAAATTGGGATATAATATTTACCAATAATGTAATGGGTTGCATGGATTTATAAAGAAGCAGACATTTCATCTGATTGACTGAAAATATTGTTAAGCTTTTTAAATTATAAAATTATTTTACTTTTAATACAGTTATATATCTAAACAATATCAACAATGTCTTCCTTCTCTGGCAGAACTACTGTACAGCACTGTGAACTGCTTTTTTATCTCTGTAAGCATATGTATGCTATCCATCAAAAGCTGAATCAAAGTAAAATCAGTAAATATATTTCAATCGGTAGAAGAAAATATCTTAAATTTTAACTGAAATGTTAATATTTCTTCTTTTGAGGTGGAAGCTTTGGATGCTTTCTACCTTCAAGCTTTTTCTGTCATCTTTGCTTTCATCTTCCAGGTGCATAAATTTCTTGTGATGGGAATAGTGATGTACTTGGAGTTATATTGTAGGCTAGTCAGGAGGATAGAACAGAACAGAATGCTGACCTATTATGTAGTTAGCTACTCCCTGTAAGCTGTCACACTTTCACTTTGGGGTCCTATGGTATTTTAAAAAGCCTTACTTTTTTCTTTTTTTTTTCATTGGCTGTTGTTTTAGGGTTTTTTTTGTTTGTTTGTTTGGTTTGGTTTCTTGTTAAATCTTGGAATGAAAAAAATGTTTGCTAGCAGAAATTATTTAATCTCTCAAAAATGATCTTTGTCAATCTCTTCTAGATTCCTGATCTCATGTTCTGAGTACTTTGTCTGTCATAATTATGAAGACCAGTTGTTTAAAAAAATGTAAAATTAATTCAAATCAATATTTTTATTTGATTAACAAAAATATTTGGAGTGGATTAACAAGATTCTTCATACAGAGAAAGTAATGTCAAATGGCATTTTCAATGGCATGTTCCATTTTAATAGATTTGAAGCCTTTGATCTTGTTTTCATCTCATTAATAGCTGTGGCATTTGATACAATTTTGTGAGAAACACTGTTAGTAGAAAAAAAGTGTATTTTGATGCCCTTTACATTCTTTCTTTCATTACAAATTAAGACTTTTCAAATACCTTCTTACCAAAGAAGACAGAATCAGTGTTTGTTTGTTATTATGGGCATTTTGGATGGAGTATTAGCTGTAAAATCCTAATACCACATAAAATAAGACATGACATGTTTTAAAAGGTCATCAAGACACTGTCATTCCTAAAGGTTACTATTCTATTCTTAAACTAATTTTTCTGTTTGACCTGCCCTATTGAAATCTTCACTGACAGATATTCTTTACCTCCTTACATGATATCTTTCCAATATCCACTACCTCTATGTTTGGAAAGTATTTTCAACAGCATGTATGTATTATAGCTTGTAGATAATCTGATTTAGAGCAGTTTCTATTTCTATTGTCAAAAATTTTGTTACCAAGGATAAGGCTGATCTATAATAATTGCCCTCCATTTTTGAGTATTACCACTCTCTTATACTGCAATTTTTTGTTTTCTGATAATACCTTTACCCTAGGACGAAATTTACACACCTTCACTGGCCTTTATACGGCAGTTCACAGTTAAGTTCTGGGGGTGGGAGGGGGGAAGAACCAAAAAGGAAGAGAAAAAAAAAACCCAAACCAAAACCCCATAACCCATAAAAATGTGTCCCTGAAGGTTTTAGTTAACACATGTCTGAAAATTAGAAGAAATTTACACAGACAATATATGCAGTAGACCAGGAGAAATGTTACTTTATTTCCTGCAAGGAAAGACCAGCAAAAAAACCCCAAACAACTAACCTTGCTAATTGTCTTTCTGTTTTATATTTTCATATTCAATACAAATTTCAGGATTGCTGCAGCTTGAATTTTCTCTGCATTGCTAAACAGATACCAGGAAAACACAATTAAAAGGGGTTGGGCAATAACAGTTCCTGTGTAAAAATCAATGGCATTGTCACAGCTTTAAATGACTAACAAGACCTGAAATGGTTTTGTTACAAGTTTATCACCCCCTGAGAAGAAACTATTTGAGCTTTGAATTTTCTTCTCTTTAGATGGATTAAAATAAAAATTCTCTGAGTTACAAGCCTTACTGTTCTGTACTGTGAACAGAGAAAGACTCCTGCAGAGGACAGTTCAAGTAAATTATGTTAGTTGGTTACATCTCAGTGAGACAGAAGCAAAACAAGCTAACAATGCTTATTGCTTACATTGGTAGTGTGGCTCTCATGTTACCAACATCTGGTACTCAGACAGGAGTGGGACTGATATCAATGGAATTATATCAGCATATAATATGTCTCCAGTGTAAATTACATTTTCTTTCAGAGTCCCATTGTGAATTCTAGAACAGAACACAGTCATTTTTATAAATCTTAAAAAAAAACAACAAACAAATAAACAAAAATACCCCCAGCAAATTTTATTTCCAATAAAGTTTCCATAATTTTGGAGTGCCTGCTTCAATATCAGGATGCTTATACTTTCAGATATCTCATTTAGTTCCACCACTTATATTAATAACATACCCAAAAGTGGTATGTTATTAATATGTTATCTGAGAAGAAAGAAAAAAGACAAACATGCGTAAGGTTTTGTTCTTGCTGAGACTTAACAAGGATAATATTAGTGTATTTACTAATTCAGTAAAAATTTTATTCTAAAAATACATATTCTCTTGTTCACTGATACTTCTAGCATTCTTTAAAAAATATTTTGATACTTCTAGCATTCTTTAAAAAATATTTCCAGTTTAAGCCATAAAACATGACTTTATATGTAAGTAATTATATAGCTCTTCTTGACATTAGTTAACTTGTGGTACAAGAAAAAAAGTGAGGAGAATGGGTGGCCAATGGATGTTAATTTCTGTATTGAAAGTAAGATACATAGGAATTGAAAAGGACTCAAAAACAGCTTTATGAAATAAAATAGGTTGAACAGGAACAAGTAGATTAAATACATGGTCTGTTATAAACTGCTGTGATGAATGCACAAGTTGTTTTTAAAGATAAGACAATTTTGGAAAGATTATGATAGATATATTTACTCACCTCTAAAAAAAGTTCTGAGCTGCAGACTAGAAAAGAAGAAAAATCTGTAGACATCATCAGAACTAGAAATTAGCCTGCTGCTTCCACTAGGGCATATCTGAACTTCAGTTGCAAAAGAACTAGTTGGACTCCAACAATTTTCTCCAAGGAAAACGAGCTAGTCAAGCACCAAAAGAAAGTCAAGAGCAAGCTATCTGTGTGATGTGGAACTGTGATTGGTTTCTCTTCCACTACAAACTACTTTACAAAGGATTTTCTTGGAAACTGAGATCACCTGTGGAGAGAAGGGAATGAAGATTCACTATGCTACCTACAAATCCATTCTAGCTTTGCAATTTAAACCTTTGTACTTGGTGATCGAAAAGTACCTTAATCTGCATAAAGTTTAATAACATTTTATTTATAATATATATAAATTTATATGCCATATTTTCCAGTGTTTCAGCCTGAGTGGGAAGTAATTTAATTTGTTTCATAAGAAATGTACATTTGATTTAGATTTGCAGAATGTCTAATCTTTAAGAAAAACTAAAACAAGAAGGAAGTCTTATACACCAATATAGGGGACATCTCCAGACTTTCACAGAAAGAAAGGCTCTCTCTTCTCTTTTCCCCTCTATCATGAATTTATTCATTTGTTTTGATAAAAAAAATTGTAGCATGAACAATTCCTTAATGAGCTATTTTCCAAAAGCAAAAGGCTAAAGATTTATTACACTCAATGGCTGTTCATGTTTACATAATGTAGAAGAGATCAGTCAGGGGCAAATCTCTAGAGGGTTAGTTTCAAAACTATCGTTGAGTTTTAGCCGATTTTAGCTATGGCATATACATTATAAAATGCACTGTATGAATAAGCAGTGCTCATGTATACAACATCAACCAGCCCAGAGGCTAAAAAGCCAAAATTGGTGTTTGATATTTACTCATAGACTCAAATAAGAAATGTACTTACTGTACTAATGGGTTTAAACTAAGATTACCTATTAATAAGTCATAATCTCTCCTATAGCCTGGGGAGACACTAAACTGCAATATAAATAATATTTGCTTTACAAATGTAATCACTGATGAATAACAGAAGTGTAGAAGATTAAATATGATGAAACAATATAATGTGTATCTTACAACCAAGAAGATCTCTGACTTACCTAAAGGACCCAAAACTTAAATTGATTTAATGAGTTCTGGAAGCTAAAAGACTTTGTGTACAATATGTATATGCAGGAAAACAGCAATCATTATACTCTGCAAAACTGTTATGGGTCTGTTGCGATTTAATCCCTCTAGGCAGCTAAGCACCACAGAGCTGCTCATTCACCCACCAACAGTGGGATGAGAAAGAGAATGAGAAGTGGGAAAATCCAAAAAACATGTTGGTTGAAAAAACGCAAAAAACACGTGGGTTGCACTAAGGTACTTTATTAGCTAAAAAAAAAAGCTGTGCATGCATGCAAAGAAAATAAGGAATAAATTCGCTCCTTCCCCTCAAAAGTGTTAAACACTGTCCAGGAAAGAAGAGATCCATCTTACATTATGATTACTTGGGAGGACAAATGGCATCTGGAAATCCCCACGCTTTTCTCCTTCCCTGTAACTCCTATTGATGAGCCTGACTTCACATGATATGGAATATCCATTTGTTCTGTTGGGTCACCTATCCCAGCTCTGTCCCCTCCCAACTCCTTGTGTACTCCCAGATAGCAAGATAGGCCTTGATGCTGTATAAGCACTGCTCAAAACTAGCTAAACCATTGATGTATCATCAGCATTGTTTTGGCAACAGACCCAAAACACAGCACCATGTGACCTACCATGGAGAAATTTAACTCTATCCCAGTTAAAATAAGGACATGTTGGAAATATAAAATTAATCAGAAAAATATTATTATTTCCTGTCATTGCATAGATTCAGAATTCACATAAACATACATACTTCACAGTAACTCTGATGTTGTTGAGCTATCTAAAGTCCAGTCTGGCTTGTGTTGCCTTTTTTCCCAACCTGGAAATGAAACTCGAGACAATTTTATTAAGGAGGCAGTATAAAAGCAGATCTTTATTTGAAGGCCTTCAGGGGCAGTTATGGAAAGATGTTCTCAAAAACCCACCCCTACAGGGATGAGTACACATTTATAGGTTTTAGGAAATTAGCATAATTTATAAAAACACTAATTAAGAGGACAAGTGGTGCAATTCCCCCCGTGCCCCAGGTCAAGCTCCTTCTCTGGAGCCCCCCTTTGGCAGTGGCTGTACTTTGCCCATGAGAATGTAGCTCCAAGAGTTTTTCTTGGCCTTAGTTCCCAAGAAGAACCAAGATAGCACTGGGGCCTTGTAACTTCCAGGGCTTGGAGCTCTGGAATTTTGTCCTTCTGCCTAAAGAAAGAGGTTGGAAAAGTACTGGGAAAACTAGCCACTAATACAATAGACTAAGGAGCTACAAATATATGTATGAAGAATATAGAAAATATATCAAAGAAAAAAAAGCAAACTCAAACTGGCATCCCTTGAAGCGAGATGTTGGTCTATTGAGTTACTGGATTACTAAAAAATCCAGACCATCTTCTGTTGTAGGTGGCATAGCCTATGCTCAGTATCTCATGGCACAAGCCTCTGCCATCCTGGAATGATCCATATTTTTACTGAGGGTTTAGTTTAATTTATTTCAAATGCCCTATTGTCTCTGATCAGTTTTCTTATTTTGCTTTTCATGTACATGTTCATCTCTCATCTTTATGCAGTTCCTTTGAGTTTAGTGTTTAGCTTCCTTCTGTCAGCAAGTATAGTCTGTTATGCCACAGTCTTGAGCAGTGTTCTATAGGTCATAAAAATTTCATCTTAAAAGAGATATGGGATGCCACCCAAATTAAACATAGTAATTTTCACTAATTTTCTCAGTTCTGCTTTGTTGCATCTAATTGGCAGAACTTCTTTTCTTTTTTTTAAAACTTATACAGAAGTATATTACTTTCATCTATTTGGAGATTGCCTATTTTACTATAATTAACTTTGATGAAAGGATAAAATCAAACTACAGCATGAACTTTCTCCCTTCATAACATTTTATTCCAAGTTCAACATTGGTTTAGTACTACAGATTTCAAATATATGTCATTAAAGATGAATCAGGTTTATTATTCTGAGCAGCTGTTTGAGACTGGAAAAATACCATATGACTTTCAAAACTTATCTAGATGGGTTGGATTGCTAAGCAAAATAGAAAGCAACTTCCATGCATGCATGCAGTGAAGACAGAAAGTCAAAGAACTCAGTTCAGCTAGCTCTAAGAGCAAGCATTAAATCTCCTGATTTAGGCTCTAAGGTGCAATATCAGATTTGTTGTTAAGTTCTGAAAAATTTTATCTGCATTCCTAAATTTCTCATGCAAACTGGTTTAATCCAATCAGCAATTTTCAGACCCTAGCCTTTACTGTCAACATGACCATGTACTGGAACAGATTGCCCAGAGAGGTTTTGACGTCTCCCTCACTGGAAATACTTAAAAAACATCTTGATACAATCCTGTGGAAATGTGTTCTGGGATGACCCTTCTTGAGCAGGGAAGTTGGATCAGATCACCCACTGCAGGGCCTCCCAACCTGACTGTCCTGTGATTTTGTGACTCTGTGAATTTGTGATTCTATGATGTGTTTTCTCTTTAAAACTCGTTTCAATTTTGCATATGCTGCATATATAACTGTTTTCAATAAGCAGATATCTTTTTGGACCTGTCTACACTACTGGCCTAGGTTACAATGTAAATATATATTCTATTCCCATCCTCAAGAGCTGCTGAAACCAGGAGGGGCATTATTTCTTCCTTACCTGCTGTTAATGGGCCCATCAATGCCTTTCCACATGACTCAGAGATTACTGATTACTCCCTCCAGGAGCCATTTCTGTTTAATGGGCCCACCACACGACTCACGGAATGATAACAGCCCATTGTGAGATGCTCTGCCCAGGAGGGAGGAGCTAAGCATCCCCACCTGGATATAATCTGGGATTTGGGACAGAGCAGTGAGTCTTTCCACTGGATCTACAGAGAAAAGGTTGTCTCTCCTACTGGATCTTCAGAGGAAGCCTGTACCCTATCTACAGGATCTCTGCTCCAACAGAACCACATCTGCCACTCTAGGAGGACTGCAGCCACCAATCCAATGGGACTGCTGCCAACACCCTGACCAACAGGTGTCAGGTTGTATTCTGACTTTGTCAGTGGTTTTTCTTTTGTGCTATTAAATGTATTTTGGTTTTCCTTTCCTAATAAATTATATTTTTTACTTCGAGTCTGGTTTTGCTTTCAAACCAGAGCAACTATTGAGTAACTCTCTGGAAAAACTAGAAATTATTTTCCCACCAGGTCTTTGGGAACATGCACAAAATTTTCTCATTTTTGTTTAAACACATAAGCAGTACTAACATTCTAAAGAACAAAACAAAAGCCAACAGTCAAGGGAATATGTCACTGTGATAGTATAAAGTTATCAAGCAGTAGTATAGCATTAATGATAAATTTCCTAGTAAATAACACATTAGTCAGACAGAAGGCATTCACTATATGGGAAATTTAAATTATGATACTTATTATGTTTTTGAAAGTTGCATTCCCAGTATTTTGTCTGAGATATGTAGATAGAAATAGAGTATCTGTAAAAGGTAGAGGAAGTAACAGGTCAAATCAAGGTACAGACGTGAGACTGCTTCAGTGTGCTATTATTTCCTCCAAAAGCTGTAGGCTTTAGTAAACTGAAAAAAAGGCTGCCAGACTATATTGATTTGATACTTCAAAATGTACTGGAGTACATTCAGTGTAAACAAGAAGTCTGCCAGAGTATTTGTAGGATGGAATATTGCATTTACTTGATTAAATTTTGTTCAGTGTTACTCCTCCCATAAAATCACTGATTTTGGTTCAGATAAGGGTTAGGCTGATTTAACATTATAAGAAACATATAAAAGATATTCTTTCTGATATTAGAAGTACATTGAACACATTTTTTGTAAGACACTGACAAATTTTAAGCTGTAACATAACAGAAATCAAAATATTTTTAAAAAGTAATAAATAGATTTCTAGAACCATGCCAGCCTTAGTTTTAGATGCAGTGTCTAGACATGAGAGATTGTCAGTGTCAATAAAACCAGAATGAAAAGTGAATCAATAACGCTTATGCTTAGCCTCAAGCATTTATTTAAAATATTCTAAGGGGATGGATTTGATCTATACTGAATTTACAAATAAATTTTATAAGGAAACCTATGGTTTCCTTAAATACCTACGTATATCTCAACTGCCTAAGGATATGTGCTAGAACATAATTGTCATTCTCCTGAGTAATATTTTCTCCTGTTCTGTTCATGAATGATAAATAATAATCTTTAGATAAATCAGGTATTTACTGCTTAAATGGTATTCCTCCTGAGGGGAAGGAAATACATATATATTCTTAGCTGTAACTACAAGTGTATTATTTCCTCAAAGAGAAATGAAGACAAACTAAATAAGAGAAACTTTGATAAATTAACCAATTTGATGTTGAAGAGATAGCAGTGAGTGTTAGCAACAACATTTCAAACTTCCTTGCATGAATTTCTCAATGTAGTTCTACTATAGTTCTGGGAAGAAAAACTGAAAAAAAATAAGAATTATACATCGGAATTACTCCAGGTTTTGCTGAAAAGACAAAAAAGAGCATTAAAAGTCTTCCATTTTAAATGAAAATATCAGCTATTTTCCACAGCTAGAACATTAATCTTGCATGTCTGTTTACTCACTTATTTTATTAACTGCTCTTTATGCTTTTGAAGGCATAAATAAGTAGATAAAACTTTTCTCCTCCTCCCCCCACAAGAATTCTTGCAGGAACAATCTAATAAGGTTACCTGGAATTACAGATGCCTGTTACAGCAAATAATGTATGTGTATAGAAATGTTAATAACTGTTGGATCTTCCTTTGACTTGCCTGTATATGCATGGACTTACATGTGTGAATTAAGACCTTTCTGTGTGCCAGAAAGCCTTTAATGTCACCAGCAGTTATTGTAAGATTTTTCTGTTACCCTGATTTGTAAAATATAACCTCTTCAAGGGAAAGCAGTGGTTTAGCTTTAGAACACTGAGAATGTGCTACAGCTAAGGTACTGACTGCTTAAGGTTACTCAGACACTGCTTTACAATTTTGGCATACTCTTAGAAAAAATTGGATGTCATTTTACTGTCACGGTTGCTGAACCACCAAAAAGGAAAAAAAAAGACTCAAACTAGACTAAACTAGTTTGCAGATACTTTCCTAATAATGCTTAAAACAGTAAACACCTATATGAACGCTTGTAAGACAGAAGTGGTGCAGAAATGAAAGAAAATCTGCTTATTCTATTTACAGGAAGTCCTTAGCAGATATCGCCCAGTCTGTCTTGTTTTAATGACCTGTTGTGTGTTCTTTTTGATGAGGTAACAATTGGGGTTTCTTCTTACATCATCCAGCTTGAACTGCTTTTAATGTACATCAATGCAGACATTCTTGAAAAGCTGATGTCACAGAATACACTCAGGATTGCTTCTCAGAATGCACTTTCAAGTAGAACTGAATCTTAAATCATATCCTTTCTCCCATTATTTTTGGAAGAGTTTGTTAATTTCCTACAGCATATATCTTTGAGTTCTTCTAGTGGGCCACACAAGTGTAGTCTTTCATCTAAAATGTCCTTCATTATTGTGCTACAAAGTAGATGTTAATTAACATTTTTTTGTCAGAACAGGAAGTGCAGCCAGTGGCACTTAAGTAATAAGTAAACCTGCATATCAATGCAGTAAAAACTATTTTTTTTCCTTTTGGCTATTGTTTTTTGTGTTTCAGTATTAAATGTGTCTTGCATTACACTGTAGAAATACTAAATAACATAAATGTAACTAGTTCATAACTAGTTTCTGAACAAGTATGTTTCTATTACTCAGTAAAATCGGTACTGAGACTACTCTTTGGCCATAAATTAAATGGCACATTCTAGCCTCATTTATACTATAAAAGCTTGGTCAGGGGTCTTTCCTGTGGCTTTTTTGTGGCATAGACAGGTTTTGGGCAATATAAGCAGCACAATAGTATTCCCTACATTACCTAAAAGCGCAAAATATGTACTAGACCCTTTCTTCACAGTTCCAGTGCAAAGAAATAGGAAACATGATTGCTGAAACGCTACTGTTCTCTTGTTAAGACTAAATGAGGAACACTCCCTTAATGCTCTTCTCCCTCCTTTTTCCCAAGCTTCTTTTTCCTTGATCTGCCTCAGTCATCCCCTTTCGGTGTCCTTATGCTTTGTCCAAAACACCCCATAAGTCTACAATATCCCCACAATGTCCTTAAACATTCTTCTGTTAATTTCCACACAATTCTCAAGTGCTCTTCCTCCTGTATACCATAAATCCCAAGTCCACATTGGCAATGAACCTCTAGTCTGCAAAGAGTTCTGTGAAGAGAATCTTTTTGGTTGACTACAGCAGAGTGTGGACTCACATCAGGGACAATAATCTTGTTCACCTTTGTTAGTCTTAGACCAGCTGGTTCCACATGGTCCATTTGCCTTGGTAAGATTACTAAATTTTCTCCACCTGCCATTGTTTATCTGACCTTTACTGGATCTTTGTATTTTTTTCCCTTAGCAATGTAACCTAATACTATTTTTCTAAGGATTAAACCTAATCTATAATAATTCGTCTGTTTAACTAAAGAAAATTAAACCAGCCAGCCAAAAAGCAAATAAAAGAAAGTCTTTTGAAAGACAGTCCTCAACACAGAAAAAGCCTCTGAGGAATAAATATATCCACAAACCCTATAAGCTGTCTTTTCATGTTCCTATTAGGTTTGGCAGACTAGGTGTAATGTGCTGTTCCAACCCCTAAATCACCCAGTCTTTAGATGTTGAGGTTTACAACCTTGACAAGGGGCCAAAGGGGAAGCTAATAACATAGAATTTCCTGATCTTTATTCTGCAAATTTTGGGAATTGTCCATCTGAGGTACAAGACTTTATTAACTAAACACAGATATTTAATTTAGGATGTGATGAACTGTGCTGTGAAAGACAATATAATGCATATCATCCTAAAGCAAATGTTCATATTTTTTTGGAAGATTTTTTTCCCAAGAGGGTCACTTCCTATTTACTGACTGAAAACAGAGCCAAATGCAAATTAGCAGGTGAAATTTAGATTTCTAGTACTGGTTCAGATGCTATGCAGCATCTGAGAAGATTGTAAGCTCTATAAAAAATATCAATAAGGAATACAGGGAGACATCAAATACTAACAAGGCATTCAAGAAGCTGTCAAAGGCCACTTTCTACACAAATTGCGCACTGGTTTTTCTTTTGGATAGGGTCCAAGTGCAGCATAATAGCAGTTTTGACAGAGTTCTGTGGAGAGGGAGTCTAACTGACTAAGTTTCAGCTCTGCTGAGACAGGTCTTGGTGGACAGTAAGTTAAACAGAAGGAAATGATGTGCCTTAGTGGTCATGAAGGAGCAGCAGACCAGCCTGCATGATGAAGGAAGTGATTGTTCCTCCTTACCTGGCACTCATTAGCTGCATCAAGAATACCAAATCTAGCTTTGAGTTTACCAGTGCATGAAGGCAGCTGATTGCCTGGAGTGGGTTCACTGGAGAGCCACCCATACAGTCAGGGTCTGGAGCATTTGCACCGTGAGGAAATGCTAATGTTCAGGACCTGGTTTAAACTGGAGAACAGAAGGCTGTGAGAGAGCTGAAGAGTGGTTTCCCAATATGTAAAGGGAGGTTACTGGCAATGTGAGGGTCTTTATACTGAAATGAATAGTGAGGGAGCAAGAGGCCGTGGCCACAAATTGAAAGAGGAAGTTGTGACTTTTGGTGTAATGAAAAAAAATCTGTGTGACAATAATTAAGGACTTGAAAAAGGAGCTTAGTTGAGCATGAGGATTAGGCAGAGAAGTCTTGTTTTAAATATTTAGTTATATTAATTGATATAATTTGGATTAATTTTCCCTTCCTTAAATGTGTTTTGCCTATGACAGTAATTGGTAAGTATTCTCCCTGTATCTTAACTTAAAAGCTTTTCATCTTGTTTTCTCCTCCTATCCTTTTGAGGAGGGGGAGTAATTAAAATGGCTGGGTGGTTGGGGTTCTGGGAAAGGTAAAAGGCTAAGCTCCCACATTAAATTACATAAATAGAATAGAGAAGCCTATTTCCCTATTCCTACTTATCAATATATTAGGTGCTTTGATCTATTGAGTAATTAACAAAACCCAGAATAACAGGGAAGAAACAAACCAGATCCATCACCAAAGAGTATAGATGAGCTTTTCTGTACCTTAGGCACATGTATTCATTCTTGCTTGTGTTTCATGGGCTCTAAGGCTATTTTAAACATATTTAAACTAACTTCAATACAATACTCCCAAAATATTTGTATTTAATTTTATCCTTTTTATATTTCTGTTGGGAGAATTTAGGACAAATTCTGTCTTTTCTTCAGGACAAACTATCTATGTTTTCTGAAAATACTTCAGTCCCTGAAAACAAAAAATAAGTGCTTTATTGGGATAATGTTATTCTGAACTGCTGCCAATATTTAAACTATATATATTGGAGGAAAATAGACTTTAACCTTACTGGATGGCCAGCCTATAAAATTTTCAGTAGTAACTGCATTGCATATTAGAATCATAATCGCTTCCATCACTACTGTTATGTGAACAATTTGAAACTAATAATACTGGCAAGAAATAAGCACTCTGAGTAGTGCACTGTGAATAGCTGGAGTACAGGGAATCCTTATTGGTTAGAGAGATAGATTCCCTAGGTTTTTTCAAATTTTCAACTAGGAGCAGTTGATACTACCTCATTATTTCAGGTAATGTGACTTAAACTCTGTATGTCAGTGGCTCCATTTTGTGTAGTCCTTTGTGCTAACTCATCACAAAATAGGACCTATGATGGACTGTCCAAAACTATAGAGAATTCTGGGTATGTTCAGTGAAATAATTTTTTCCCTGAGAGAATTGTACAGGACAAAATAAGCAAAAACTATATAACAATAAGCAAAAAAATTGTGGTTAATACTACTGGAAATTTTGCTAGTGGAAAGAACTTAATGAGTGTTTCAATCTCAGCATAAAAATCTTCAAATAGTGGATAGTAAGAATTAGATTCAAATCAACAAAATTTTAATGATAGAATATATATCATGAACATAATGAGATGTGGGTTGATTTTATGGTCACTTGGTGGGATAGGCAATCATGGAAGGAAGTTCAATTCACCAGTATTTCTAAGGAATGACAGATCTCAACTTGAGCATTTAACAAGCAACTGGGAAAAGTTCTGACAAGTGTGACACTTAAAAAAGTTTCCTGGCTTTAAGACATTGTGCTTGTGCCCTGGTGTCAGTGGGAAGGAATCACTGAAGTAGAATGAATGCACTGTCTTGTTTTTTTTAATGCTTATCAAAAATACTAAGTGCTGAATAAAACTGGATGTAGCTATCTCCTCTCACTGATCACAAAGAAACACGAGAAGGGTTCTTTAAATTAGACACACTGCATTATGCTGTGGAAATGAGATGGCATGCTGGAAAAAATGAAGAGATTAAGTAAAGGAGAGGATGAAGATGACTGTAATTTTCCATACTTTAATTTGCTATTATTGAAACCACTTTGAAGGCTATTTTCTATTAAGAAAGGAAGAAAGTTAGGTAAAAGGAGCACTGCATAGCTGAAGTTTTATGGTGAAGTCTTACTTCCTTTCACAACTCCGTTGACCAAAGAACCGTGCTTAATTTAAGTGATAAGATGATTTTAAAAAATATAAACTTAGGAGTGGCATGGCATCATAGTCAAGGTGAAATTGCAGTGTGTTATGGTTTTGGGCCTGGCAAAGCCAGAGCCCCCATGAGTCTACCCTCTACCTGATATCTGCTGTGAGATGTGAGCAGGAATAAGCAAAGCAGGCTCCAGCTTAAACATAAAGAAAAGTTTATTAACTAAACTACACACAATTACTAAACTACACACACACAAAAAAAAGAAATCACAAGGAGAATGAAAACTACACAGAAACACTTCCCCCTCCTCCTCCAGATCCCAGTACAATTCATCTCCCAAAATTATCCACACTCAGTCTGGCACCACCCTTTAGAAAATCAAATCTCCAGCTCATGAAGAGTAGACGGAGTCCTTCCTTGTGCCACAGACTTCTTGCCACAATTAGCGCCGCCCGGAGTTCTGCTATCCCGTGACATCTCCTTTCCATGCCAAGGTGCTCTCACCACCAGGCATGGGATGGGGCAGAGGCCTGCTTTCAGGGTGGGCCTTTTAAGGATGCCTCATCTCGTTCCAAGCAGAGCACAGTTTCACCTCTGGGACCTTTGTCCCCCCCATTTCTTCTACACCCCCTGGGGCCGAGGGGTCTCAACACCAAACTCTCCTGGCTCCGAGCCTCCGCTTCCCCCTGCAATGCAGCCTCTGTATCACCAGGAAACAGTCCATGGATTTACAACAAAAGAGTCCAGCAAAATTGCCACTCCATCTTCCCCCATTCCTTCAACATCTCTCTTTCTCTTTGCCAGACCCCCTTACTGGCCTGTTTCTTCCTTCATCTTCCACTCTTATCCCTTTCCTAGGAAAGGTAATGTTCCGTGAAGTTCTCACTATCCACAAGGGTTAAAAGCTCTCCCAGGCCGCTGGGCTGCTCGCTGCCCCCCCCTTCTCCCCTCAGCCGTGCTGCCAGCACATGATATCAAGTTTCAAGGTAACAGCACAGGCTGCATTTTCTCCGTGTCCAAAAAGGTGGAGGGGAATAAACAGGTCGCTCGATGCTCCCCCACCCTTCCACCGAATCCGGGCCTACCGTAGATGGGCCACGTGGCTTTCCCCTCCCCCAGCCCAGCCAGCAACTGGGCCGGGGCAGGGAGGCCCAACCCTTCCCGCCGGAAAGCCCAAGAGGGCTCTGAAGGACAAGAGCCCTGCTTTTAACTCCTTGGGTTTGTGGTCTCAAGAGGCGGATCCAATGCCCCACTGGTCAAACCAGGTGCCCATCTTAAAATCTGACCACCCATTGGTAACCACAGCAAAACAACATATCCCAGATGTCCCATTTCCGGTCAAACCACGACACAGTGTGCTGACTAAATGGACCTGGATGTTAAAATATTTTAATCACAAATATCTGAAATTTTATGAAGTACATGACACTCTTATTCAACAGGAGATACAACATGGTCCAGAAGTTGGGTGGGTTGTGGTAGAGGCTTTATCCATGCTTTGTGTGGTGCTGGGCTAGGATCTGACTTCTGTGAAAGACCTTGGGAACCCTGGTTACAGGACTGGGATCCCAGTTTTGTGAGTGTCCTGTTCACTGTCAGTCAGTGCCTAACAAACAGGTGCCAGTAATGGTTTCCTCTGGAACATTCTGGACATGTTCAAAACTTTCACAATGATCGATATGTTTGCATCTTTCACAGCAACCAGTGCTTAGCAGTGTGTTTATGTGCAAGGTACTCCCCCATCATTATGACTAAACTGTGCCCTTGTCCTGTAGGTCTAACTAAAATTATGCTCACAGCATTGTCAACCAGACCTATTTTATGCTATCTGCACACAGTGCGTGAGTGAAGAATACTAAGCAGAACAAATATGTGTAAATACATATCACATGAAAAGAAAACTACAGATTTTCTTGTTTAATTTAATCTCAGTATAATACAAAAATTTGGAACAAATTATTAAAGAAGGACTGCCTGCAAACTAACAATTTAATAGAAAATGTAATGACACTTAATATCTATTTATAGAGTGAAAAAAAATCCTGATATTTGATGGAAAAATTAAGCAAAAAGACAACAAGTAATTCTAATAATTAAGAATCTCAGACTCTTAAAATATTATATTAACTCTGTATTACTATTTCTTTTAACATAAAAGTTCTGGATGTAGAATATTAACTAATGGCAGATCATGAAATGGTATTTGTGGTTGTTTTTCTTTCACCATGATAATAGAAAATATAAGGATACTTTAATTTGAGATAGAGAAGCATGAATATTCCTTAAAAAGCAAGTAGAGTTTTAAAACAAAACAAAACAAAAACCCTGCACGTATTTCTTAATGACACTTTTCAATAAAAGAGAAATGTAAATTGGAGAAAAGATAAAATACTTTAAAGTAACATGTAAGAATAGGTATATAATTTTATTGGAAAGGCCAAACCACTCAAAGTACTTATCACAGAAAAATAAAGGAGGAGGCTTCTGATTAGCACACACAGATTTTTTGGGGTTACCCGGTTCAGGGCCAGGAGCTGTGAACCTTGTGGATCTCTTTGAACTCAGAATATTCTATGATTCTCTTTTTCTATGACTCCACTCTAATTAGTGCTGATGACATTCACCTGCAGCATTTTGTCAGAGCCTGGGCTTGGCAGTGCAAGTTCGATACGGACTTACGGGAGTTAGCGCATCATGGGCCCACAAAGATAGTTAGGGCACTGGAGCATCCTTCATATCAGACAGGACTGAGGGAGCAGTTCTTGTTAACCTCGCAGAAAATAATGTTTTGGGATGGGTTTAACAGAATGTTTAAAAACCTGATGAACAGAGTAGAAAAGAGTGAGTGAGGCTCCTATTGCTCAGTGACAGAACTAGAGGCAGTAATCATAAGGTAGAAAATAAATTAAATCTGAGGAATAGAGGGTTTTTTAGTGTTTTGTTGTTCTGGTGGTTGTTTTTTTTTTAATTGTAAGAGTGGCTGAGCACTGGAACTGGTTGACCAAGGAGGCCATAGGAGTCTGTCCTTGCTGAATCTTAAAACTCAACCAGATACTGTCTTGAATGCTGCTGTAGCTGCCCCTGCTTGATCAGGATCAATTGAACTAGAGAGTCTCAAGAAGTTACTTTCAGATTCAATGATTCTGTGAATATAATTTTTTTGTTACCCATGTCCATTTTCTGGGGGAAGGAAAGGAAAAAAACCCTGTAAGTCAATTAAGTAGCTAGATAGGATCTTCAAATCAAAACTGTGACTTTATGCTGAGGGAAATAAAGACATATAATATAAACTTTAAATCTCAATTTTAATACTTTAATGAAATGAAATTAGATCACTTTCAAAAAATTGGTATAGAATATTGTCACAGCAAACTTCTGAATAGAATGTATAATACTTCATCTGGAAAAGACCTTTTAAGGATTCGCTGCTGGTGAAGTCTTGAAAAGTTACAATGACAGAAGCTAGTAACTATTCAAGTGTGTCACTAATGATCAGTGTGCCACATAAAAACTTCTTGGCAGTAATCTGTATTTTAACTCAAACTATACTCAAGCTCACACCTGTTGCATATCCTTTCAAAATGTGAACTTGTTTTACAACAAAAACAATGTCCTGCAGATTAAGGCAAGACTGTTTGAAAATATTGCAGGATGGTGGAAAAATGTTATAGTTTTGAAATGGTGTCAATGCATGAATTTTGTCACAGGTACCAAACTGACTACTTTAGATCAGTAACAGAGAGAGATAGTAAAAAAAAGAAATAAAGATAATTTGAAAACTTAATGGAAGAAATAATGCTAAAGAATGTAGTTTGTTACTATCTCAGTCATAATAATAGATGAAAGCAGTATGAATTTGGCCTCAGTAGTTTAATGTCCCAGTTGTTTCAACCAGATATCAAGGCTATATTTTATTTACCTGCACTTTTCTTCAAATCAATGTATTCTTACAGTACTGAAGGAAATGAAAATTTGATGTAATTTTTAAAAAGTGAATAATTACACAGAATCACTCTACTTGTAACTGCAGTTTCTGTGATTGAATTGTATGGCAAAGTTAACATAAGTGCATTGAGATAAATCTTTTAATTGATGCTACTTTGACACATACAACAAAATTTGTCAGTAGTAGTTTAAATTGTCTTTCATCCCTCATTTTAAGTACTGTTGCTATCTGATTGTCTACTTACATGCTGTCAAAAATCAGTATATGTATTTTCTTGTCTATGTCAATCAATAAAAACAAAATAAAGGATCACAAATGATAATACAATTAAATTATAAATGTAATCATTTGGAAAATTATTTGTTGGAATTCATTGGGAAAAGGATATTCTACAGTGCGGTGAAACTTGCCACCCTAGGAGCTGGTTTTGGTCTGAAGTTAAGGTATCAAATTGGTACTTCAAGGGAAAATTGTTAGTTAACTGCATGGGTTTGAGGTCTGTTTATTATTATGTAGCAATAATCAGTCTTAATCCTGGTTTTCTGAAAGAATTTTGGAGGTTTTAAATGTTAAGGGATATCCAATCGACTTGAATAGATGGTCCAGTCACTAGAAAGAGTTAAATAGCTGTTTATTAAGACTAAAGAGTAATTTCCTGAAGGACTAACAATACACAGTGCAAAATTTATTTCCTCTTGAGCAGTTCTGTGACACAGTAAAGGGAGCATCGGTAGATTTATTTGCTGTAATGCTTGTTGCCATAAGGAATTTAACTCACAGTTTTATGAACATGCAGATTTTCCAGTGCTGATGTGTTCACTTGAAACGATAGAGCTTTTTGGAGAAGTAAATGGCTGCTGATTTATAAATATGCTCTCATATTTGCATATATTAATAAAATTAGGCTTAGAAGAGTGACAATTTAGTTTTGAGCTTAGCAATTCTGTAAAATTTATTACTACACAATAAGTCCCCAGAGGTTTTGATTCCCACAGTCAATCATTGAGGTCAATATTTTATCATTTATTGGTAGTAAATTTTTTTTTTTTTGGAGGGATGATTTGGAACAGAGAGTTACACAAGTACTTTTTTTTTTTTTTTTCTGTGATCAAATTATTTGTTGGAATAAAAAACTGGGAACTAACTAGGAAAACATTCTGGGCAGATTAAAAAGAACCCAACAAAAATAACAAACTAAATTAAATTAATTAATAAACTAAAAATTGTATTACTAATGAGGGAGTAGTTTTCTCAATAACACCAATGTAGCATGGTTAAACAATCTATTATTCATAGAATAAATAGTTTTAACCAGCAAAAATTAATAGTTACTTTAAAATCCATTTTTGTATCCTTGCAGCTATGAGGTTTTCACAGTTACCCTGATTTCAGCCAAGGACAATATTAATTTTTTGTAGTAGCTGAGAGGGAAAGTGGCTGAGGAGGCATGGCCAGGATCCAGATGTTATTTGTTACCACCTCACATCATTGCTGGGGGCAAGGGGAAGGGACTCTGACTTCTGATAAAAGGGTGTGGTCTGTGGTTAGGAATGAACTTGGCAGAGGAGCAGCCAAGGCAGTGTGGTGGCAGTGCCAAGCCAGAGAGAGTGGTGGGGTGGCACCAGCTGTGGTCAGGCTGGATCGGGCTCAGTGAGCATTTTGTACTTCAGTCACTCTCTCTCTTGTACACTTTTGGTTTTAATATCATTACTATTACTGTTTTATCTTATCTCATTGCTTTTTAAAGTAAATTGTTCTTATCTCAGCATGTGATTTTTGTACCTCCAAAACTCCATCCATCCACAGTGCAAGGGTGAAGGGAAGGAGGAGTGAGAGATAGGCATGTGATTTGGGGGAGTTCCAGTTGGAGACATTGAATTCATTCATAAACCATGACAACAATTAATACTAATCTATATTCAAAACTTTGTTCACACATTGAGCGTCTCAGAATGTGGAAAATGTAAGGTTTTAAATTGTAGTATTTTGCTTCAGACCATTATGAAGACAAAGATCAGATCAAAAAAGTAATTAAGACTTATGACTTTTCAGTATATTTTCTAAGGCTTATTGCTTTCATTATTTGACTTTGCATGAATAAAATATAATGAAAACAATACATGTTATTTTGATTTAACACAGAAAATTATTTTTGAGGGGAATATCTTTTTTTCGAAAATGTACTATAATGTGAAAGAGATATTTGTTATGTGATTTAACTAGTATCAAGTTAAAGAAGACTGGAAACACTGCAGGAGGAATACTGTAGTTATTAAATCCTGTGCCTGCATGGAATTGCAATACATAATACAACACCCTGAAAATTAAAATGCCTTGAAGAATTTTAATAATCTTCAGCCTATTCTGTGTATGTTTCTAGTACACAGGTTTAGTTCCAATGTTATTTAAAAAAAATTATATTGATAAAAGAAAAAAAACATAACCCTAAGCAGTTGATAAAAAACCATACACTAGATAAATTGATCTGTAAAACACCTCCTGCCAAAAACAATTCTAGAGATGACAAAGATTCCATTATTTTACAATGTGCAACTAAGATCAACATCTGCCACAAATATTCTCACTGATTTGTGATAACATCAAAGCTAGAAGTAATTTTATCATGTAGTTCTAGATTTTAGAGATGTGGGAGTTTGTGTATTTTTTAGTGACAGCTTAGTTAGAAAGAAGCATCATGCAAGTAAAGAACTATTTCCTGTAAGAATTCAATCACAAAATGGGTTCAATCACTGTAACACTGGAAAATTGTCAGATTCACAGGGTTATGATACCCACATTGTAAATGTATTGGTTTCAAGTTCTGTTACAGGAGGTCAAAAGAAGAGATTTAAAAGTTTTTCTATAAGTGAACTTTGACCAAGGCAAAAATTGTGATGTGTTTTTACTGCATGTGCTAGCACCTTAAATCTCCCATATAAATTACAAACTGTAATGCTAATGCAAAGCTACCTGATTGCAACGCTATCTGAAACTGAAAAATTGTACTTAATCTGCACAAACCCAGTAATTTAGTAATCAACTATATTTTAGCTAAACTTTGAGCTAGAATTAACAGTTTCAATACAGCTTTTAAATGTCTATTTGCTATATGAGGTTGAACATCATGTCTTTCTTCAGATTGATGTGGTTAAGGAGATTCCTAAAACATGGCTAAAGTTAGATGATGAGGTGGAGATAGCTGGTCAAGAGAAACAATTATCCTTCTGTATTGGTGAGGCCTCACCTTGAATATGCTGTGCAGTTCTGGGCCCCAAAATTTAAGAAGGATGTCAAGGTAATTGAATGTGTTCAGAGGAGAGCAGCAAAGTCTGTGAAAGGGATGGAAGGAATATCCCATAAGGAGTGGGTCAGGACTTTGGAATTGTCTGGTTTGGGGAAAAGGAGGCTGAACAGTGACCTCATTGCTCTCTACAGCTTCCTGACAAGGCAGGGGAGAGGGAGGTGTCGATCTCTTCTCCCTGGTACCCAGTGATCAGACACATGGGAATGGTTCAAAGCTGCACCAAGAGAGGTTCAGACTGGACGTTAGGAAACCTTTCTTCACTAAGGGGGTGGTTAAATTCTAGATCAGGCTTTGTAGAGCGGTGGTTGGTGTTAAAAACCTATCAGTGTTTAAGAGGCATTTAGAAAATGCCTATAATAACTTTATTAGCTTTGAATAACTTTAATGTGATCAGCTCTGAAGTGCTCAGGCAGCTGGATTAGGTGATCACTGTAGGTCACTTCCAAATGAAAAAGTCTGTTGTACTCCAAGAAAAGAAATAAGCTGCTGTCAGGACGCATCAAGTGCTGCTCAGTGTGGAAGCTGTTGTAGTAGCCAATGTAGACACCGAAGTACTGGGAAAGTATGTGTTGTAATAGAAGTTTATATTTGGTCACCTGAACCATTCACTTGGGTCCATTTATTATGTTGACCAGCTATTCAGTTCAGCTGCCTGTGCACCTACATCCTGTGCTCTCCAATATTTTCTAAGATATCAAAGACATCCACAGAGTATAATTTCATTTTACTGAGGTCACTTCAGAAATTTTAGTCAAGAAGATTGTATGCTAGGAGGAAAAAATATATATATACATATATCTTTATGTGTAACAATTTCATAAACAATTTTTAATGTATTAGAGATATATAAATGAGAAAAAGAAATTTTATAATATTTATGTAGTAATACATATGAACAAAAATGGTTATTTCTGCAGCTGAATAATTTTTCAGACTGGGTCAATGAGAATTTTTTAACAGGTTTCACTTTGTACTGTAAAGATATAATTATCATAATAAAATTAAAGGGTGGTGTTGCAACTACTGAATTAATACCATTCTTTCAAGGAGGTATATTGATTCAATCTATGTACAAAATCGTGAACAATATGGGTGAATGCTAAATTTCAGTGATAAATTGATCTAGTGAAATATGTGTACAAATTTATTTTCTTTAATAATGAGAATTTTCTTAGCCTCATTTGTTCTTGTTTTCAGTAGATTTCAGTAATTTCAATACATTTTATATTAAGTATCTGTACTATTTTGCAGAAATAATAGTATGTAGAAAATAGTCTTTAACATTGTAAATATAAAATCCATAACAAGCATTGAACATGTAAGTTTCCTACCAAATTGCTGATTTAAAGTATTAGTGTTATAAGCATTGAATGCTGCTGATGGTTGGTTTCAAGTGCTGTTAAAGGAGGGATAGAAAACGCTACAAAGAAGCAAAAAACCATTACAGCATTTGGTGATACTCTTGGGTAAATGGAGCATATATTTTCATCTCTCCAGACATGGAAATTTATCTGCAACATATAGGACAGAGTTCTGGAGTCACCCCACTCTCTCTATATAGCTGTCTATTACATGGATACATTTTTAAGCAAACTGAATTCCTTATTAAGCAGATGTCTTTTTCTGGTTAGATGAATCATGTATCAAAAGTTCAGAACAATGAACAATATCCACACTATAGGCCTCTTAATTTAGTTGCAACTAATTAAATTCTGAGAGTCATCAAAGTGATTAATTAGAGCATTAGTATGCATTAGCCTATAAGAAAATCAACAAATTTCAAATAATATATTTATCCTTACAATAACTTCCTGAGTATCTTGTGGCATAAGTGAGACAATTTCTCAGCGCTCCAACTGATATTCATTCTTTTCTTTACTTGATAATTTTCTCTTTTATTGCTTGCCAGTTGACTCCTTTTTAAGGTCATAGAACCCCTTTTGTCTTTTTCCTAAATTCAAACCTCTGAAGTGAACAGACTTCTAATTGCCAAAATTATTATAAATGGTATTATGCCCAGAGATATTTCCTGCTATTCCAATCATTAGTTCATTATCAAAACCAAAGACATTTATTGTTTGCATCTCATTGCTTATATTACACTGTGTGCAGTGGTTTAGAGACAGAAGGAACAAATATCTAATATATATACCTTCATTTGATATTCTTGTCTGATAGTATGTTTCCTTGTAGTAAGAGAAAGTTTTTGCTTTGGGGGAAAAACTTTTATGAGTTAGAAAAGGACACCTTCTGCATCTAACAGGGCATTAACAAAGAGTACAAAAGCATTTTGGCAAAGAAATGGCACTGATATATATCACAATTTTCTCAGGGAAACATCTTTGTAGTCTGAGAGGTAATTAGGACAACTAACTCTCTCTTCAAGGAAAGAAAGGGCATTATTTCTAAATAATTGAAGATAATAAAATCAGCAGCAGGCAACACTCCAGTGAGCTAGGGTTTGGTCGGACTCCTTTTTTTCTCCGAAACTGCAGATGGACCTGAATTTCAAACAGGCTAATTTTTTTTTGTTTTGGGTTTTTGGTGTGGGGTTTTGGGGTTTTTATTTCCGGTGGGGTGGGGTGTTCTTGCCTTGTGCAGTGTTTACACAATGGGTCACATGAAAAATTTAAATACACAGTACTGTAAGGTAAATGCAATAATTACATTTAAAAAAATACATACTAATTCTCCTGCAAATTTTAATGCTCTCTTCATAAGTAGTGTGCAGGTTCATAAACAAGGAAGGCTCAGAAAAGAAAAGTAGAGGACTGACAGAACAAGACTGCCTTTTATAAATTGTCCTTACATTTTGTCCTCTCCCTATGTAGCTGTTTTATCTGTGTGATATTCCCAGCTTCAGTGGTTCACAGCCCAATTTTTAACTATCCATCTCGTCTTTGTGAATGCACCTGGATTCTGAACTAGAGAAAAAACATTGAAGAATTAGTTACGAATAGTAAATCTCACAATTTCCCCCCAAAATGCTGTCACTTGTTCAGTTCAATTTTTTCCAATTAAAAAGAAAACAAACCCAAACTTCAAGAAATGTGAAAAAACAGATTATTTAAAAATAAGTATCTTCAAATGCAGTGGATCAAACTTCAAACACCCTAAAAGGTTTGTAATATTCCCAATAACATTTTTGAGGGAAAAAAACAAACAAACCCTCGCAAAATTGCATTGAAACTCACTGTAAATGTCCACCAGTAAAGTAAATAATTTTAAGCTCTGTTTAAGTAACTAAAGTGTGCTTGTTTTTCCTGTATGTCAAATGTTTTGTATTGAATCACACTTTTTTCAGATAAAGTACACTAAATTATCAATCAGATGCTTTCTATTAAAACACAAAAAAGTCCATAAAATGTGTGTGTGTGTGTTCATTTAAATCCCCTGGTATCTGTGAGCAGTGTCCATGTCATCAAACA
Organism: Ammospiza nelsoni; assembly: GCF_027579445.1. Classification (NCBI taxonomy): domain Eukaryota; kingdom Metazoa; phylum Chordata; class Aves; order Passeriformes; family Passerellidae; genus Ammospiza; species Ammospiza nelsoni. The sequence goes on along the minus strand of NC_080634.1, from coordinate 74,990,005 downwards.
AAAAACTAGAAAAGTGATCTGATATCTTTTGTTTCCTACTACTTTTTCTCACTTTTAAAACCCTTTAACACAAACTTATTTTTTGAAGAAAAGTAAAGGCTGTGAACTCTGTCATTGTTTCTCATATTGTCAGGCTTCAGAGAACAGTAAGTACAATTTTCTGTGATAGACTGATCACTTGGAACTCTGATTTTGCCTCCTCATGGCCCCTTGAATTTTTTTTCAAACTACTACAATCACAAGTTAGAATCAAAAGACAGATAAATACTAGAGAAAACAGCTCTGTCTCATAGTCTGATCTGCCAAAATTTGGCCTGCATTCAGTGTTATTTGGCCTGAATAAACAGCATTATAAAAACTCAAGACAAGACAAACAACCATTAATGTAGCATAGATTGCTGAAAAAAAGGTAAGCTATAATTACCAGATGAATGAATGATAGATAATATTGTTGTAAATATGCAGTTAAAACTACTTGGTTTGCAGTTGCCTTGATAATTTCCAGTTAAGCCTCTGAAGAATAACATATTAGCATATCAATAGGAACATAATTGTATGTTCATTCTTTATGTAAAATTGTGTTTGTTACATGGTGTCTTAATTTCACATTCATGACTGTTGCTTTAGTTTTAGGTCTTGTGTGTAGTTTCAAGGGTGTTTCTTTACACAGACTCTTTAATGATAAAGCCATAGCAAGTATTATCAATAAAGGAAATATTATTGCCTATCAATATATAAATACCATGTAAAAATACATTCACAGACCGAGTGAAAGGACAATGAAGGGATGCTATATTTCCCTGAAATGTAAAATGTCTATCTAGTTAATGTTTTATTTTAAATTACAAAGTTTATATTAATAAGGTTTCTAAAGAGAAGTTATGAGATGGAATAAAGTAGCACTTTAGGACCAGTTATTTAGAAAGGGGTTTTGATTAAAATCCTTAAGGCATTGATAGGAATAGAAATATATTTTGGTAAAAATCATAGATACACGTAGTAGATAGTTGAAGTTAAATCATGGCAGTAATTCCTGCATCTAATCCCAGCCTGCAATAGTCTGTGTTTTGAAACTCCTTTGATGGTTTTCTACCATCAAAGTTTTCATTAAAGAATTAAAGTCCAGTTTCCTTAACTAGGGAAAATAACTTTGATTTTTATACTCTTTAGTAGTCTGACACCACCTGAAGGAGGAAATAATGAAGTAAAAATTCTACAATTACTGTTAAACTGTTAAAGGATTTTGGAAACTGTAATTATTTTTTTGCCTAACATTAAAAGTGTTGTGCTCAAGAGAAATGTTACAGATTGGTAAATGAACAGTTTTTTTTTCATTTGAAGGGCAATATATAGGGTCTGAGTCTTAAGTGGAATGAAAATGAAAGGAAGACAATGAAATTTGGTGACACTGTACAACAGAAAGAGAACACAAGGATATATATATATATCCCCTGAATGTATGTATATCCTTACAAAGACCTGAATCCAGGTCTTTGAAACTGTAAATCTAACTTATTTTAAGTAGCTGAACTATTTCAATTATAATTCTAAAGACATGTCCAAATTCTTTGAATACACAGGCTGTCATGTTTTCCTCTTCGCAGCAACATAAAAAAATTAAAATCTCATTTAAATTCCTTCAAATTGTTAACAAAAAAAAGGGCAAACTGCTTCTCCTTTTTCTGAAAGCATTCCTTTTGCCAAGAATGGGAATGTAAACTCTTTTTTGTTTTAGAATTTTATGTTAACAGCTGAATTTTGATTTATATCTCTTTCTCTTAATAGAATTGTCAACTGTAACACAAAGTAGGCAAGACAGACAAAAGTCAAAGTTTACATTCTCATCTTTCAGTTTTGATTGATTGTAACAAATTACATTATTGATTCCCTGAATTAAATATATACAATGAGTAATGTTTACAAATACATAATTCCTTAATAACAGGATTAGGAGTCCAGATGTATTGCCTAAGTGTTCTTAATATATAACAATCTGAGAAAGAAAGGACATTTTACTTTCCCTAATGGGAAGAAATTAACGTCTCACACTAAGGACATATTAACAAAAATATAATAACCAAAAACAGTTATAACTGCCACAATTGGGCTGTCTGTTCTTGGCAGTCTGCCACACTTACAGCAAAGTTTTTCTTCATATTCCCATGAAACGTCCTGTGTTTCTGTTGGTAGAATACACCCCAGGATACCACTGACCTTCTTGACAACAAGGACACATTGAGAGCTCATGGTTAACCTGCCCACCAGGACTCCCAGGCCCTTCTCTACAGAGCTCATTTTACAGTGTGTCTATCCCTAACCTGCAAGAGTGAGTGGGGTTATTCCTGCCGTGGTGCTGGACACTACACTGACCTTTGCTGAACTTCATTAGATTTCTCTCTGCCCAACCATCTCACTGAATGACAGCACATCCTTCTTGTGTGTCAGCCACTCCTCACAGTGTAGGATCAACAGCAAACCTGCTGGGAGAGCAGTCTGTCCCTTTATCTCAGTCACTGATGTACAAATGAGCCAGACTGGATCCTGCACTGACAACTGGGGAACACTGCTTGCAACACATGTTCCACAAAGAAACTAGTGCTCTCTTGAATGTGTTAACATATCTTCACCATATTTTCTAGTATTTCTATCACACAACAGACTGCCTTATAATACCTTGCAATTTTTTCCCCATTATCTGGCTTTTTATATGATGGTTGTGTTTTGCGGAGAAAAGAAGAAACCCCACAACTTTGTAAAAGTTGTAAAGTTGGTATGTTTATTACAGTGCTGGACGCATGCGGAGATTGCTCTCCTCAAAAAAGGCATGCCTGCCTCTGAGAACTTCAGATCTCTTTTTATCCTCCTCTCAAATACATATGCATACAGTTTCACAATAGATTCATACATATTCATTTTTATGGGTTTCGTGTGACTTTTACCAGAAAAATTTTCCTTTTTATCAGAAAGAATTCCGAGGTCAGGCTGACTTGCCCTTACAGCAGTCCCTGTCTCTCTCCATCATCTTCTGTCTCCTCCCCTTTATCTCTGTCCTTCGCTGAAGTAACTTCACTGAGCTTCACTGAGCTTAGGCCTTGCAGTCTGGCTAAATAACTGCAATTTCTAACCACAGACTCAACTCAAAAATGTACATTTCACCTAAATTAAAATGGATTTCTATCCTGGAAAATTTTCATTTGCTTCAGTTGGGGTTACTTACCTGAAATCTCTGACTACAGCCTAAGTATTCGTTTCATTCTTCTTCCCATTTTTCTTATGGGATCAGTAAAACTGAAAAAGGTATAATTATTAAACTATTGTAGCACAACAATGTAACTTAAACCAGAAAGAATTAGGATAGAGCATCCTTCATCCATAATATCTTTAATTCAGTCTTCCATCAGGCGACTTTATGTACGTTTCCCTTTCCTTCCAGAAGAATCTGCTATAGTCAGGGTACAGGGCTAAACACATTCACTCATCATTCACTGCTCTTTTTCTCTTTCATATTTTGCAGAACTTCCCTTCTTCTCTCCATACCTGAAGGTTCAGTAACTTCAGCTCCTTCCTAGAATGATAAGCATTTCTGCATAATCTATCCCAGTAATTGTCATAAATATGTCAGACATACAAAGTATAAGATGTGTTATATATTGCCACTTTTAAAATGAGAGGATTAAGTGATTTGCCTATTATGATGCAGAAGCTTTCCTATAGTGGAAGGGATCGAATTTATTTCTATATCTATTCATGAAGATATAATCTAAATTATTTCCTAATAGCATATACTTCTTTCTACATAATCGATAATTTCATCTTGACATGTTTACATTCACTTGAGTTCTCATTTTATTTAACAGATTAAAAGGAAAAAAAAATAGCTGACTAGCAGATGAAAACATTCAGTTGAGCTTCTGAAGACTAAATAATTTTTCTTCCTCAGTAATGGTACTGAATGTCTCTTGCCAGTGTCCTCCTTTGAACCCTTTGCCTTTCATTCACACAAACTAGAGAAGATGCAGTGATTCTGGCTCAAAGACTGTACTTTGTACTTTGGGGATTTAATGATCCACACAGCACCTGACCTAAGACGGTGTGATTGCACATATCAGTTGATCTCCTGGATTGTGCTGTGTTGCCCATAATCCTCCACAGGACATGAACCCCGATAGCTGATGGTAATAGAAGAGCCTGGAGGCTGCACCCACTTAGCAACAGCAATACAGACACTGGTCTATCTTTACCTTTGTCATGAAGTGAGGAAACATCTTATAAAGACATCCTTTTCTATCACACTCCTTATTAAAAATCTTATAAAACCTGTGAAGACCACATCACCCAAAATTTTCCCCTTGGACAGGACCTCTGCAGCAAGCCATGGCCACACTAAGCATCAATGCAGGGATTTCAATAACAGAAGGGATTAAAAATTTTAAATCTAGTTATTACTTTTTTTAGAAAGTTAATTGAATGCATATGTTACTTGAGAGAGTTTGATCCTTGTGGCACCCAAAAGAAACAGCATCTGTCAGTACAGAAGAAAAGAAGAGAAAGGCAAACCATTTGTTTTCTTAAAATTTTTGTGAAGAATGTATCATTCTGAGAGAAAAATACAGTTTATTTTGTCATTTTTTTATCAGAAAAGTTTTAATTTATTCTGTTTGTCAAAAAAACATTTGGTTAGCTTTCTTAAGAAATAGGAATACTCCTTTCTGCAGTCCCGTGAATAACACTTTGTTAATAAAGCTTGCAGTATGAATAAATAGAAAAGTGATAAATAATTACAGATAAAGAGAATTCCAAAGCCTAGAATATGTATTTTTATATGAACAAATAAAACTGTGCATCACACAAATTCAGCAAAACAGCAGTTTGTGAAGTTTCACCTGCCTGAACTGAAGATGCTGCTGCAAAGACACTTGCAATAGATTTCTGTTTCCATCCATGTAGTGACCTATCATCCAGCTTGAGTGATGTGATTCCCTAAGCAAGTCTTAATTATGTGGAGATCTCAATAAGTTATTGATTTTTTGCAATGCTCATAAATATCTCTGCAGGAGCTGATATTTCATATGGGAAATAATTACTGTGAATGTATTTGATGTTGACTTCATTGACCTACTTCATTCCTCTGATTTAGTATAAATCCCCACAGAATTTTCCAGCACCTGAAATTCACATCAAGAGTGACAGATGATATTTTTGTAAACATTTTAATACTCTCTTATCTCTGGAGAAAGGGGAGTTTGTGCATTTTCTGGAAGAGCAATCAGTATGCTTGGTATTGAAAAGGAGAAGAAATTTCAAAAGATTGTGGTTTTGTCAGACAGAAGTGGAGATTAGGGACTTCCAATTCAGAAAAACAGGGAACAGTGGCACAGAAGGTCTTCAAAAAGTAATCTCCTAGGGAAAAAAAATAAAAGGAGGCTATGTAGAATTCTGTGCCAGTCACTGATTTGGCTGAAATGAAGCCTGAAAGCGTGGATCCGCCTTAAAGGAAACAGTGCCTAGTAAAAGAGCAATATACTGCTCCTTCCTTTCCTTTCTGCTACTTATTACACTTAACACTGCTAAATAAAAGATATCCAGGAACCATTTTCCCATTATTTGAGGTATTAGTGCAATTCCTGCTTGTTTGGACCACCGCATCCGCCTGTCTCAAAGATGTGCCTCCTATAGAGAAGAATAGGCCTGAGCAGCATGGACTACTTGGCTTTAGTCCTACAAATTGGTCTCTCATCCTCTTTAGTTTAGCACTGATATATCTTATTTTGTTGAGGCGTTTGTTTGGGATTTATTTTTAATTTTGTTGTATGCTTGTTTTTTTTTTTAATGCCTGACCTTTATATTAGGGAGCAGGTTGAGAAGAGAAGGGTTAGGTATACCAGTCATCTTTTGCCATTTTGGTGCACAGGGAACTCTAAAAAGACACTACTATCATGTCTGTAAAAAGATTTCAGAGTCGCTAATTGTCTAAGAGCATGAAAGTCAGTAACAAATGGGATGTAAGAACAGTGCAAAAGCTAAAAGCTAAATCAGATCCAAAAGGATCATAACAAAATGGGGTAGCACTGTGCCTTCATCATTAAAAAGTTCAGAAGCAAATTTTTGGTCCAGCTATAAAGCTGAAAAGTGTCACATGGTTCAAGAGTATCAAAAACAATAAGCCCTAAAAATAGGAAAATTTTCTGGTCCTTTTATTATAGTGCAAAGATTCAGCATTAGTATTTAAGAAAAAAAAAATCTAAGGCAGATGTCTAAAAATTATAATTACTTGTAAAATTCTGTTGATTTTACCAAGGGTAGATTATAAAAAAATAACATAAAGTTTCTATGATAAACAAAATAGTTACTGTCTGTAAAAGAAATATTTACTGTCTGTAAAAGAAATAGATCAATTTTTCCTCCAAGTCAGTGAAATATTTCCTGTGGTATCACATGGAGTTGGAAAAGATAAGCGATAATGGACAGCTTGCAGAGTGGTTCATGGCTGTCTCATAGGAAGATAGGAACAGGTGATACTAGAAAGAGAAACATAAGTGAAATTACTGGTAAAAATAAACAAGCATTTCTCTACTATACCCTGGAATAAGATTTGGATATTTGTAAATGAAATTAGCTTCTGAGACAGCTTTGAAGCTCATTGTGAATACTTGTCAGTATAGAATATTAATATACCACAGATAGAAACAAAACAAAACAACTTTGCAAACATTAAACAAAATTAAATGAAACAGTGTAGGTAGCAAAATTGTTGACTAAGATCTAATAGCAAAAATGCTTGATAGAAACCATGACCCGATTATTAGATAAGTACAGGGACAGAGAATTATCTAATTAGGGATTTCATCAGAGTGTGACAAAGGAATGATGAATTAATTTGTAATTATTTTTTTTTTTTCCAACAAGATAGATCAAACAGATAACTGGGACTTTTGTCTCTGTTCAAAGTTTTATTGGACCTTTATACAAAGTATATATAGAATATCCATAGCTCACAAAGAATTAACTCAAACTTAGCTAGTACAAAGAAAAATTAATAGTTTGAAATGGAATTTTGCAATCAGAAAATAACATAATTTGTCTTGTTCAGAATAGAAAAACAAATGCTAAGGGAGAAAGAGAGAATGTCATTGTTGTCTATAATTACATAAAACTACTCTTTGAATTGAAGGACAGCTTTAGTAAAAAAAGAAATAACTTATGACAGACAAAAAACCCCAAAAACCCACCAACCAAAATCACAATTTAGATTATCAGAAGGTTCTTTCTCATGAAGAAAGTTCTCTGACATTAGTTTTGAGACCTAAAAATATTCTCCTTTTCAAATACAGGTCTGTAAGTGAATCCAAAACCAAGGAGGTTATCTGTCCCAGAGGAAGAAGAGGTCCAATGGCCCTAAATCACATTTCAAAATGAAAGTATTTAATAATAAAAACTGCAAGGTATAATAGAGAGGGACTTACCAATACTTCAAACAAGGCTGGGATCACCCACAGCTTTTAAATTTACATTAGTGATTAATCATTTTGAAATAAAGTCATGTTCTACGTAATTTCATATTTGGTACCTAAAAAGACAATAAGAAAATAAGAAAATAAGACTCTCAAATAAATTTCTGCTTTCTTGACCCCAGGCCTAACTTGAACTGTTGTCTTTCACTGATTGTGTCTGTAATTGACACTATGAGAAAAATCCAGTGGTGAACAAGTGGCCATTAGACTTTAGAATTTCTCTTCAATAATTTTGACTTGGATGAAAATCTGATGAACTGAGTTTGTTACAACTATATGACGTAAAAGATCCCTGTGTTCTCTGCAGTTTATAAAGCAGTTGAGAAACCAAATCTATTCTTTAGAGAAGCAATAGAAATAAATAATTTTTTACCTTCATACATATTGTATGTATACATATACTAAGTTTGAAGTGGTTTTAATCCACATTCCATAAATATTAGAGAAATATTTTGTGTCTACTTTTCTGTGATAAGAAAATTATAGAAAAATGTGAAAAATGGTTTAAAATGGAATATCTGAACAGACACATCAATTTCCATGTTAATTCTCCTTGGATTTCATAGCTATGACATCAGGCACACAGGAGATGCAATCTTCTAAAATGGCAGCCAGAGGACAGATACGATGAAGTCAAGCAGGTAATATGGCACAAAAGTTCTGCATGTAGATTCTCAAATCACTCCCCAAATGCAAAACAAGAAAAGGAATAATATGGGGAAACCCCCTCAACACCAAAATTTCTTGACAAAATATTCCTTCCCAAAATAGTAAGCATAAATCCAGTGTTATTTCAAATACATAATTTAATTTTTATGCATAAAAATACAGTAAAATATTAAATAGTAAGTATTATTGTCAATATTTACTATACCATAGACTTAAGATGAAGACAGGCTGGGAGAATTTCAGTCGCTAAGCCTGGAGAAGAGAAATCTGGTGAGATCTAGCAGCCTTAAGTTTTCAAAGGAGGCCTATAAGAAAGCTGGAGAGGGATTTTACAAGCACAGGAAGGACAATGTGGAATGGATTTCAACTGAAAGACAGTAGGTTTGGATCAGATGTTAGGAAGAAATTCCTTGCTGTGAAAATGGTGAGGCACAGGAACATGTTGGCCAGAGAAGTTATGGATGTACCATTTGTGGAAGTGCCCAAGGCCAGGTTGGATGGGGCTTTGAGAAACCTGGTCTAGTGGTAGGTGTCTCTACCCATGGGAGGAGGGATTTGAGCTAGATAATTTCCTCTCAATCCACATAATTCTCTTTCTATACCTTACCTGTATAAATGTATACAATTACATGTTTTTCTGAGATAGTAATACATGCATGCATATAATAGAAGGAAGGAATATATCAAAATGAATTGTTGCAATACATTTCATCTCCACGTATTTTAAATGGCTAATTAACTTGTTACATTGTTTTTTTACTCTGCTTATTTCTAGTCAGTGAAAGAAAACATGTACTTTTTGAACTGGACTCACCTCTGTACTGACTTATGCTCTTGTAAGATGAATTTCTCTCCATGAGGTATTTCAGAGATGTCACTGGTCCTGGTGTTTGCACTTTAGATTTCTACATTTGATCAAACATATATCACCTCTAGAAGTCTGAACAATTACACACTTTTCAGTTCTATTTCTTCTGCAAATTTTTCAGTTGTACATAAGTTTGTTTTGTTTCATTGCAGTCAGGAAGCACTGCTAAATTCAGTGATGCTGGACCAGCATGACTGAAGTTCTGTGTTTTTTCTTAAATGCCCTTACATGAATTTCCTGTCATGAAATTGCAGTAGTCTGTCTCTTTCAAATGGATTAATACTGTGGAATTGTAAGTAATGAAAATCTCTCTGCTGAATGACACAAATATTAAAACCAACTTTCTGCACTTCACTAATATCAGCAGGTCCCCCAGTTTCAATTTTGTTGAACTAATTCATGCCACTTCAAATTTTATTGCAACTTGAACTTTCATTCCATAATTAATTACATGAGCAGCGTGAGTATGCCCTGGATACTAAAAGATTAAAGCCTGAATTTCTACATCTTAGTTCTGACACAGAGCTTTATTTTGCAGCACCAAGATGTGCTGGAGCCAGTACTTTTATTGACACACAGAGAATATAGTTCTGAAATTTTAGTTCAAGGCATTTCCTGTACAATGTTAAAAATTAATTTATCTGACTTTCCGACTATTTACGGTTTAAAGAGACAGCAACACAGAAGACACGTGTGTTCCTCTGGGGCAGCAGCTAAAGGCTAGGAAAATTACCCCAAAACTATTTTTAATGGCACTAGAAACCTATATTTAAGTAGCTGAAGCACAATTCAGCTTTGAGCTAGCAGTTTGGTTGCTTTTTTAATAATTAGAAAGAAACAGACACATTCTTAGAGTAAACAATCCCATGTTAAGAGTTTTCTCAGAAAGAGGGAATGACTTGCAACTTGGAGTACCATTGTCTCTCAAATGACCATAGTGAAAGTGTCATAACATGGAGCAGTCAACTAATTTCTGGCTAATTTTTTCTGAGATGTTTGTTATTCAAAAACGACAAAAGTATGTCTGTCAGTGACTGAGTATCAAGAAGTGATATCTCTGAAGAGGTGTACTATATGTGAGAGACGTTTGGGGGCCTGTGGCTACAGAAGGAAGGGTTTTGGTATGAGACAGAGAAATTACAGAGTGTGAGAATTCCATCTCTGCTTTGTAAAAAGGGGAGGGATGCAGTTATCACATTGTGAAAGAAGGCAAAATCAGTCTTTGTATTTTTCAGAACTCAGTTCTATGTCTTCAAAAATATGCATGACATTCTGTGGTGAATAAATTAATGTCAGACTTAATTTTATTATGGAAATGCTTTCTCCTAATAAAAATTGTTTCCTTAAAATAGATACTTAGCTTGCATTCAGGTTTTTGAATGCCTAATGAATACTCAAAGAAAGAAATCTTCAACAGTCGAAACAGACTCCAGAGGCATAACTTGTTCATTTATTTCAGTGCACTTGGGCCATTCTGGCTGTATGAAACACTTCAGAATGTTCTTTCAGAAATGTTTCACCTGTCACCAGTAGCACATGGAAGACTAGATCTTACACCTCTACCTTGGATTTAAACTCTACTGAGCAGTCCTCTTTATTCACTTGTTCCAATGTTGCTGTTTTGGATACTAAATAGATAAGAAAGATCTGAGTCTCCTGTTCCATTATCTCAATTTCTTATTGTCCTGCTTTTGGCTGGGATAGAGTTAAGTTTCTCCACAGTAGCTAGTCTTGGGCTACATTTCAGATTTTGCTGGGAATAGTTTTGGTGGCACACTGGTGTTTCAGGTATTCCTGAGCAGTGCTCAGTGTCAAGCACACAGTGTCAAGGCCTTTTCTGCGCCTTACACTGCTCTGCAAGTGAGTAGGCTGGTGGATGCTAAAGGTTGGGAGGGGACACATCTGGGGTAGTTGACCCCAGCTGACCAAAGGCATATTCAGAACAATATCACATGGTGCTCGCCAATAAAACCTGGCAAGATGAAGTTTGAGGGGGGCTGCTATTGCTCAGGAACTGGCTGGTCATCAGTGGTTAGTGGTGAGAATTTGGGGAATTATGCATAATTTGCTTTTCTCTGATGTGATTATCCTTTCTTTTTGTTTTTTTTGCTCTGCTTTTTGTCCTTATAATTTTTTCTTTCAATTGTTAAACTCTCTGTAATAAAACCCATGAATTTTCACTCTCTTTTACTCTTCCAATTCTGCCCCACATATCTCTGTGGAGGTGTGAATAAACAGCTGTGCAAGGTATAATTGCCAGATGAGTTAAACTGTAACATTTTAATAGCATTCACAAATAATGTTATTTTTTATCTGAGCCTCTCACTATTTTTTATGCATACTTTAATTTCTGTAGTAGGTGCAGCTTCTTTTTTATTCTCTTTTTCAAATGAACATATATCAATTTTCCTACTTGTCTATACGATTTAGCTTTTTAACCTTGAGCCTGTGGCTTTCCCTGAAGTAACAGAGGTGACATTGTTCACAGTGTTCCTGAAATATGACTGCACTTTCAGGTTAGTACAATTTTGTGAAACAATCCATAACTCTACTTTATCCTCTCCGGAAACAACGAGAGAACATTTCTGACATAAAATCTCTCAAATGGCAAAGAAAAGCTGTAGGTTGCCTGAGGGTCACAAAAGAGATGTTTCTGTGAGTTCTAATGCTTTCAGTACAAATAAGGGTCACCCATGAAATAAAAAATTGAACCTTTTTGCAACATGTACGGCATGAATTTCACTGGGCAAGGCATTCCACCCTTAAATAAGAGCATTAGAACTAGAATTGTAGGGGACCAAAGCAAGAAAGAAAGTGCACATGGGAAAAACATTTATGCTCTTGAGATATGTAGGGAAACATAATTTTATTGAATGGAGTTTTCCAAGCCCTCATTATACAGTTAATACTTATACAGCAGTCACAAAATCCAATTTGAAAGAGAAATTTTCAAATTTTTTGAGACTATAATAAACTGATACTTCATAGTTTGATTTGAAATGTCATTAATTTCAACTGAAATCTGAGGTTTTATATAAAAAGTCGAGTAAGAGACCTTGAAACATCCAACATTCTTTGAGATGGTTTCTTTTCCTTTTGAGGGTGTTTATATATCTTATTTCACAAACTGCCTTGCATGAAAGCTTTTGATTAATACACCTGAAATCCGTACATGAGAATAAAAAGAGACAAGTCTTTTCTGGTGGCTCTATAGAGTAACAGTAACATTATTTAAATAAAAATAATTCTGCATTAAACTTTCTTTGAAAACATCCAGGGCTTAGATCCTTGTGCACTGGTACTATTTTAATATGAAATTGAGTACAGTTGCTCAAATTTTTATGGAGATCTACTGATTGGTGATGCCCCACGAGAACAATGTGAAAGCATCACATACGTTGACATTCTAACTTCCATATTTCTCAAGATTACAGAAAACGTGCTGTGGTGGTTGCAGAAGAGTGTTTCTAGTCAGCCATGATTTTAAGGGGAGGGAGCTCATTTGCACAATTTGATTAATGCATACTTAAAAACATCTGAGTGCTTCCAGGAAGAGGATATAGCAAATAGTCAACCAATTAAAAATTCATTGTATAAAGAAAGAATTTAGATGCAAGGTATTTTTTTCTACAGAATTTTTTCTGATTCTATATCTTATCACTGACTTTGAATGAATAGATAATTTCTTTTTGAATTGTAGGCTACAGATTATTCAACATCTAGTCAACTTGGCAAACTAGAGCATCACTTCTAAAATGTAATTAATCCCCATGAAGTTCAAATACTGGAGATGTTAGCCTTCTATTACCCTTTAATGAGTATTCCAAACACTAGTAATTTTATTGTTTATTTTCATGGTCCAGTGATTCTTTTCCTGTTTTTCTCAATCTTTGTATAATTTCACAGAAAAAAAAATTAAAAAACTGATGTACGAAATATATTCTGCTTTCACTTCCTTGAGCAAATAACCAATTAAAAATGTAAATATAGTCTATATATGGGAATTCTAAAATATTTTTGGTAGGAGTATAATTAACTTTAAAAACATATTTTAATTCTAAGCAATTATAACTGTCACATACTACATGCTGCATGAAATGGATATTTTTGGAAGTTTTTTTATGTCAATCAGTTTGTACTTACCATCAAATTGGTATCTAATCAAGGAACACTCTCCTCTCATTCCTCATTTGTCATTTCACAACCAGGAGGCTCAGAAACAGAAGGTAGTTGGGGGTTCCAGTGCCATTTGAGCAGTAATTCTTCATAGAGATCTTGTGAAACGTATTTCTAATTTATGATGTGCTACAAAACTGTTAAGAAAACTCCATCCAGAATTTGAAATTATCTTCTTTGATCTCTTGGGAAGATAGCCTGCTCCAAATACAGTCAAGTGTTCCAAACAGAGTGGCAGACTTAAAGGTCTAGCTTGTCAGTAAACTGTTGGCATTAAAACTAATTAAACTTCTGCTTGATGTTGTGTGGAACCATCATCATAATTCTTTTGCAAGGGATAGAGGAAATGAAAATCAAATTTTAAGGTAACTGTTCCATTTTATTCTATCAGGTTGAGCTCAGAAATTTCTGAGAGCTCTCCTCAGCCTTCACACTTATAAACCAGATGGGACTGGAAATGAAACATTTAAAAAGCCCTGAGATCTATGTACCATTGATGTAAGGCTCTGATATTTTTGATCATATGGAAGTTTAGTGATATGACATGCAGGGATACTTCTGAAAAGACTTTTCTTTTTAATCCTTATACTTATTGTCTCTGTTAAACTCAAGTAGCTTAGACATTACTAAAGAAAAAGAACATTAGTAAAATATGTCACAGGATGCTGCAATATATTGCTGTGATTTAATTAATTTAAATTTGATTTTACAGTTTTTAAAAACTAAAACCAAACTAACAGAAATTCTACGAAAAGTATATTCAAAGATTTTAACGAAGAAGTCAATGACAGAAACTAAAAGAGACAGACTTTTGGGGAAAAAACAAAAAAGCAAACCAACCAACCAACTAAGCAACACTTCCAAAAGCATACATCCAACTGAACCAAAATAAATCAAAACCCCAAACAGTATAAATTTCTGAAATGTCATCATTCGCTTCACAATGAAATCAAAGTTTAGTTGTGGTGATGGAAACATCTGACTTTGTCCTGTACAGTGCCTTTCTCACTGAGTCAAAAATGACCACAGACCCACCCCTACAAATTTGGGGAGAGACCAGGGTTATGGTACAGGCACTGCTCGTGCCCTCTGCTGTTGCACATCCTCTGCTCCCAAGCCTTGTGAGGCTGGCATGGGTGCCCTCACCACTAAGTGCCAAAGGAAAATAAGGCTCTGGAGAATTTCACCGAGGGTTGCACACCTCAGCAGGTGACATTTCGGTTTCAGTTTTCCCTTGTTGCAAATACACTTATATTGCTGCTGGTTGCAGGCCATGGGTTTTAATGCTGAGTTTGCAGGGTGTCAGGACTGAGGCTTGTAAGGCTTTTTCTGAACTTGACCTGACAGGGGGGGGCTTTTTTTGCTTGTTTAATCTGTAACATAGTTTTTTTTTAATGGCTACATGTCTATGTCTGATTAATTTTGTTTATATTTGCATAGTGTCAAAAATTGCCATGGTAGAAAGGAGTATTTGTGCAGAATGAAATATTGGCAATTCTAACATAGTGATGTAGTAGTATACAGGCATATAAGCAAGGTACAATAACAAAACTTTTGAAATATAGGGATGAAAGATGTAATGTGCATGTGTAGGACACAAGAGAGGGGACAGACACTGGCACTGAAAATACTAATGGTGTAAGATCACCTCTTGAAGGGTCAGTGAACTGCAGAGCTGGGAACTGAAAAAAAAAATTAGGCTTGGAGTTAACAGGGATAAAAAATTCAAATATCTAACACATGTAAACCAGACAAATATAATAAATTCAGACATAATGTGATGTTTCACATCCTTGAAGGAAAAGCGAACAGTACAATATCTTAGAAATTATATAATAATGCCAAGTACATCTTACAGTGAGCAGGAGGAAATTTTCAGCATCAACCTTATGTTACCCAGGATGAAAATGACTCACCAGTTCAGTACTGAATGCATGTAGGATTCCAGTGGAAGCATGGACATAACAATAGAAATTGGGTAGATACTAAGAAACATGTTTATACCAAATTAAATTGCACTTTTACTGCTGAGATTGTTTCCATATCAAAATTCTTTGCTTTTCTTTACTTTTTCTGTAGTAATCCAGTTTGTGCTAATAAGAAGTCTTTGAAAACTTGTCAGTGACAGAAATGGGACTGTCATCTTCACCCTTTCCTCTGCATGTCTGAGGTTTTTATACTTCTCAATCGCTACCAAAAGGGAAGAGGGATTTGCCTACTTCCAGTACTGTTACTGACTTTTGTCAGCAATCAGCTCCAGGTTTTCCAGCAGTATGTCCTGTCCATTTGGAGTCCCTTGCTCTTATCTTGCTCCTTGTTACTCATCCTGCGAGTTATGTTGTCCCTCTCATACTTTTCTACACTAGCGAAGTACAGCTGCAAAAGTCTTAGTCTTTGGTGATTGCACTGCTCACATACTTACCTAAAGTGCTCATATATTGGGTGCAGTTTTGTTATCACAGTGTTAAAAAATGTTTATACACAGTTATTAGTTACATTGGTTTAGTATATTTACATTCAAGGCATACCAGCTGTGTAAGTTTTACAGGCTTCTGCTTTGGTTACAGCTCAAAAAGAGTTATTCTTTATAAATCAAAATCAATGGAAAAAACCCTGTATTTCTTACAATCAGTATCTCAGCTTTCTTGCAGAGGGTGTGAGTGTTGAGTTCTAGTTTGGGTTTTTAATGTTTTTGGGGGTTTTTTTTTGTGGGGAGAGGTGTGGGTTTTTTCCTTTCTACCTGTTACAAAGATGAACTGATTAAACAAATTCCAGCTGAGCTGTTTGGCAGACAAAAGATATTTCTGGGATTGTATATTTTGCTCTGATGTGATACATAGAATGCATATTGGTGGATTTGGAAATGATTCTTGATTGCCTCTAGCAGTCTTCAATGACAAAGAAAAAAGTTATTGAATTTTGCAGCACTACCTATGACAGAGATGTGATAGATGAGAAGCAGATGTAAAAAGCTTAATGTAAGTCTACTTGATAAATGGGGTTGCATTTCTTTCTCACCTGCTGAAATTTACAGAAATCAATTTTTTTCCCCTCAGTTTTAAGATGTATAGGACAAATGCTAGTCAATCCTTTCACATGCTTATTTAGTGAGGAGCACAAATGTTAAAATTCCTTGTTCATTTCAAGCTTGCTTAGAGAGAAACATTTTATATATGTTTATATATACACTCATCTTTTGGAGGGTGCTCTATTCAAATCTTTTGCTTAATGTGTTTTTCTAAGTTTTTATCTGGAATCATAAATCTGCAAAATGTCAAAGAGATAAAAATGACTGGAACCACCTACTGCCTAAGCTGGGCTTCACTGTAAAAAGAAGAGAATATATGAACAAGACCCCATAGAAAATCATGAGACATTTTTGTGACTCAGATCCCAGTTCCTACTCTTTATATCCATGCCCTCTCTCTTCAGGGAGGAAAGTCATCTGAAGCAACCTGTGCTTAATGTGTACCCCTTGTCAAAGCTATGTTGACTGGTCTATGTCAATGGAAAATTCAGATGGACAAATGCCTGAAAAAGCATCAGTCTGTTTTTTTCATTAAGAGAAATGTCCAATAATGTTTAAATTTGCATTTATGTTAGAAAAGTAATCCTGTAAAATGAATAAAAACAAACCACTAAAGAGATGAAAAATTAACCCCCTCAAATGACAAACAATCTGAAAGTCTGCTCTTTTGGTAAATTCTGTGGTTGAGAAAGGAGATTAAATGGATTGCATGTTTATTTACTTTTTTTTTTCCTTCTACTGACAGCTGCTAGTTACATCCTACAAGGTTTCTCTGTATGTGGTTTTGTTGTTTTATGTTGTTTTGTTATTGCATGGCAGAGCATATATGCTCTTTATTTTGCAGTTAAAAGACTGTAAATTATTTAAAACATGATTGAAAGCAGAAAAAGAGAACAGAGAAGAATAATAATGTTAGAAGGTCTATGTCATAACAATAATGTCAAGAGATTGGCAGAGAAGCTCTAAGGGAGAAAGAAAACGTGGAGACCCAAGGGTGGAAAAGGAAAAAAAAATACTGCCAGTGGAATGAAGAACAAAAAGGAAAAACAAAGGGAAGTCTTGGAGGATGGAGGAAAAAATAGATGTGGCTCCCCCAGATAAAATACCAGACTTCAGGTCTTGTGGGCCATTCTTTTGAAAGATAGAAATGACAACAGCAGAAACAGCTGGTCATTGACTTAATTTCTCATAATTTTGTTGCTTTGTTTTCCCTAGAACCCTTCTGCTGTTTTCTTCCATCATTTGAAAAAGAAACAGAGCAAACTTTATACAGTCAGGTGCATGACATACTAGAACACACTCTTCAAATTTTGACTGTAACAGAATGCTGAGCTATGGTTTTCCTGGCACTGTCTACAGTTACAAGATCTGATTATATTATTTATGGTTGTTTCATTAAAGGATATAATTATGCATGCAGTTAATTATCTTTTAGATGTGAATTGTTTGGTACTCAGCAACCATATATTTTCCTTTTATTTCATCATTTGTTCATTCAGATTGTGGTTTTTTCTCTCTCGGTGTGAGCCAGGATTTACAACAGTGTGCTAAGACATGCAGACAGGTGCTGAGGGACTGGCTTGAGATTCAGCTAACAGAAGAGACCAAAAAATGTTGTTGGACGTGAGATGAGAAGTGGAAAGGGATGAACTTTTCCAAAAGAAAGGGGCAAAGCAGTTTAGGTAATGGAGCGACTATCACAATTTGAATGGAAAAAGTGGAGACAGGGGGATAATAAATGTAACTGGTCTTCTGTAAATAAGCTGCTTGTCAGCACACTTGTCTGACTGAGCCTTGGAGCTTTGCTGTCTGACCTTGCTCTGTGTGTGTAATTTTCTGGGGCTTTTCAAGCTGTTAATTAAGGGAGACATGCAAATGCACAAGATATGAGACACTTATTAAGGAAAGGGCTCAAGGTCTGGCCTTGGCAATCAGAACATAGAGAGACTGCCAGTATTCAAGTAAGGTGGGAAGGAGAAACCTCTGAACCCCAGAAATCCACTGGATTCAACTTCAACTTCTCACAATTATTCAGTGAAGGTACTCTGGAATCAGGACACAAGAACTATGTGATTTGACAATGTAGGTAAGTCTGTAATGGCCCTGAAGCTGCTAATAACAATTCTTGGCTTGCCATCCAGGAGCTCAGAAAGAGCACCTACACAGTCCCTTCATTACAGCACACATTTCAGAAAATGATGGCACCATATTTTATAGCAGTACTTCCATCTGTTTGTGGAAATATGATATCAGTTTCCTAAGGAGACACCATCCAAATGAAAAAGGCTGCTCATTCTCTTTGAAATAAAAATATGCTAGATCTTGCAGCAGTCCTTCTCAATAATTTACAGCAGTTCCACCCTATTTGAAAACTCTAATAATAAATTAATCATCTTTAAGATGCAAATCAGTGATACAGTCAAGGATTGCTTTTGACTGATGTATGTCTCCAATAGCTCACTGCAAGAAATAATGTGGGAACTGATCTCTACAAAAGTGTTCCCAATCCAGTTGTGTTGGTTTCAATATTCTTCATCAGCAGTGCATCTTATTTTTCATTCACATTTGCTGGTTTAAACCTGCAGCATAAATCCTATTGGGTTCAGCTCCATCAGAAACAGACTGCTTGCATAGTATGCTACAGAAACATTAGATTCTTAACAAATGTACAGGGACAGAGTCTTGTTTTCGTTATCTTGTATTTTAAGAGAAGAACGATGGCAGTATTAGTCTGAGGAAAAACATGTTTTAATAAGGATCTTAAATTGTTAAGCTTTCACACACTCCAAAATTTTATTTGTGCTCTCTTCCATTGCCTCTGTTTTATATTAATGTGATCCAAGATTCAATGAATATTGCAAATGGATTATCTTAAATAAACTTTTAGTCTGGCTTTGAGAATCAGATGTATGCAGTGAAGTTTTTTTAATTAATAATACAGTAAACATGGTCTCAATTTCTATAGTAATTTTCATGTCATGTACCATAAATTTTAATGTATTTCTTAATTCCACACTAATGTTTAAAAATACCCAGATTTTTCTTAAAATTAGAGTGTAAACATCTAGTTAATTTTTTCAAAATGTTTAGTTATTATTTATAATTTTCTATATTAAAAGTTAACAAAACCAAATCAGCATGAAGATTTTGAAAATATAAAGCATTAGCTTCTAAGCATGTTGGAATTAATGAAATTCACAAAATAATTTTTTCTATTTTAAGACAAATACTGCTATGAGATATGTTATAGCAAAATGTCCTGGTCATCAGAAGGGGAATCAGTGATTAATTGCTTTGTTAAATAAGGCCTGTGTATGCTGACTTAAAAGAACCTGTTAATAAAAAAAAAATTAAACTATTTTCAAATAATTTCTTTACCATAGTATTTAAAACTACATTCTTTTTCTTGCCCCTGTTAGTGCAAGAGGATCAAACACTATAAAATATAATTCAAGCATTTACTTAAAATATCATTAAAAATAAAAACAGATGTCCTTATACATATTTAAATTTTTAAAATGTAACATTTTTGAACAACCTATTCTGATTTTATTGAAGTGAAATGAGGTTTAAGCAAAAATAGGTTTAGACCAAAAAGCAAGATGTACTGTATAAGACTATTGTAGTGTTTGCCCTCTAGATCTTCCCATAAATTATATCACCTGACAGCTTCTTCAGGCAACCTAAATATGTGGTTAAGGTCTAGAAAAAGATTAAATCAAAATGATTAACAAAGATTAAATCAAAATGATAAACACATCCTGCTTTAAAAAAGCCCTAAGCATAACTCAAAGTGAAAACAATTCCTGACTACAGGACAGAAAACAACAGGTTTACAATGGCAATTTTAATTTATTTTTGTGACTTTTTACATGTTACTACTGGCTTTAAAGAAACACTATGACATGTCTTATTTCTCTGTTTTTCCTTGTTCCATTAAAAAAAGTGCTACAAAGACATCTACATAGACAGGCCATTTACTATAACCCTTGATTTTTCTCTAAACTGTAGTCTCCTTGTTGTGATTAGGGCATTCCTACAAATTTCTTTTCTGTTTAGCTCATTTTAAATGACAAGTATAGAAACTCTTTGTGTGAAAATAATATTCTCATTTGATGGGTATGACAGAAGTGTATATTTACCATTTTTTTGGCATGAAGCTTCTTAGTTTCATTACTCCACTTTCTGCCAGCAAATTTTGCTAAATTTCACCATGGAACAAGGATTTTGCCATTACTACTAAAAAACATCAGGCACTACCCGACATCCAAAATGGTGACTCAGGGCCTTCAGAAATTATATCAGCCTCAGTTTTAACAATTTTAGTGGTCAAGTGACTATGCCCTCACCTGTTGCAGCATCAGCTTGTTGAATCACAGATACAGCAAGGGCCTGAGAAAATTTGGTGGCCATTGTGTAAGAAACAATAGACTTTCATGTCAAATAACACTGAAGAAGGCAGTTGTACAAATTCCAGACAGCAGCTGGGAAGCAAGAAGTCTGTGATGAGAAGGAAAAGGCATTTTTTTGAGGGCTTAATACTAAGCAGAAAGAAGACACTACAATGGCTAGGACTTTTCTGTCAGAAAATGCTTTATATTGCTAATGTCTTGCCACAACTCCCCACCCATCATTTCCTTTTAAAAAATGAGAAGTATATAAGTATATAACCTCAGATATGAGGTTCACTGAAAGGATATGTGTAACACCTAGGAAAAAGTGTACACAAATATAACATCCCTGCTCAACAGTCCTGTCTCTACTATTCTATTTTCAGTATTATTAGACTGATAAATTCTTTGCTTTGTAAATAGTCCAAGGTGGTTTTTTTGGTAAGAGTTGAAATGTGACAGTGCTTACAAGTGAGATAAATAGGGACTTAATTCAGTTTCCCACCTTACCCATTAGTGTCATCTGAGAAACCCAAGGAGTTGAAGCATCCATATATGACAGAGTTATCCCCATGTCTTTAATAATTTTCTCCTCTTCTTCATTTCCCCTGTCTAATATTTCCAAGGAAAAAAACCTATTTTCTTGATAAGGAAGTGTCATCAGACACTATGAGGTTGTTCCGAGTCATAATTGTGAAACCTTTTCCTTATTTTTCAGGGTTTTTTTTTGATTTCTTTTGTCCTTTGGCTTGTGTTCTGCTACATTTATGATTTTTACATTGAAGTTTGAATAATACTAGAACTACCACTGATAAATAGTGAAAATGCACAATAGAAATTGAAGGAATTGAAGGGAGATTAAGGGACTGTCACATTTCAGCTGTTTGGAGTAAATTTTAAGATAGATGAGGCTAACTGACATTAATTTTACTTTCTTTTATAATCATGACTGCTTCTATTTTCTATTCTGACTGTTGGAGAAGAGTCACAATAAAAAAGTTACAGTGAGGAAAAAAGGAAGTAAATGCAATGTATTTAGCCTCATCAAAGTTTGAGTTAAACCTGTGTTTTGTCTCACTGTACACGTACAGAGCAAATTCTCACCACTAAAGGTCCAAAGCTTATGGTCTTGAGGTTGTGGGTGTGTGTTGAATGCAGCCCTGGTAAAAACACCCACATCTGATATATGTGTGTTGTTTACCTGTAAAAACATATGAAAGGACAATACATCTATAAAATAGGACATAATCTGGTTTGAATACGTACATTAAAAGTCTTTGTAAGTCAATCCTTAAATGCCTTCAGAAACACCATTATTTCACTCTTTGGTAAAATCAAAAGAAATCTGTCATAGGATCATAAAGCACACTAGAAAGATGAGTTAAAACTCATGCTTGTCATGACATTTGACATTATGTCATCCTCCCTTTTTGGGGAAGGGGGTGTTCAGTTGTCAATAATGGTGGTGGTGACTGGACTAGAAATTTAGACCCAGAGTCAGATCACTACATGGAACTAAGCTTGCACATTTTGTTACTCTATTATAATTACTGCTTAATAGCATTTTATCTGCAGTCAAACTTTTGTGTTTCTTAAATTAATGTGATTGTCAGAACATTTTATGTTGAAAATGTTTTCAATGCAGTATGCAACAGAGTTGACATATCTAATAAGAACTGAGAGTATAGTAAGGTTCATTTTATTCTTTTTCATTCATTAATTTTGCCGGCGTAGACTTTGCTCCCATTTTATTAATAATATAGCCACTCTTTGGTAGAGGTAGAGCATTATAAATATAATAAATACTGCCCAAACAGGTACAGAAATGGAGAATGTAAAATTTAAAATCAGAGAAAGCCATGAATTAATGAGCATTTAGATAGGCATTAACCAGGTACCATGTGTCAAGATTTGGTTTGCCTAAAACACACTTTTCCCTAGACAGCTCCAAGTAAGAAAAACTTCTTTTGATGATATATTGCTTAAGAACTTTTCAGAGCAAGGGCAGTCTCCTGTGATGGCACCATCATGACCTTTATTTATGATTTAACACCACTGCACTGTAAATAATAAAAAACAAAAAAAAAGAAAGAAAAATAAGGCAAAAGAAAAGAAAACAAAACAATGCCCCCAAAACCCCAGATGTGTTTCCTAAATATGCAGAGCTTAAATATTTCTTGATACACAGAGTAAACACCTTAGTCTAAAGCATTTCTAGTGAATCAATTTGGGTGGGATTTTTGTTTTTTTCAATCCAAGAAAATTCTGTCCTGGTCTTAAAATCATCACATAATTTTTCAGAACACCAAGACATGAAAATCGGTGGGAGACTTCATAGGCAGTACAGCTGCAAACAATAGTTGTAAAGTTGTAAACAGCTTTACAAAAATTTTTGTAAAAAATTGTTTAGATACGCTTGCAGAAGGAATTTCAAATAATGCATTCTGATGTGAATAGAATAAGAAAATAGGGTTAAAATAAAGGCTGATTTCTGTCACCAAAACTCAGAGCACTCATTTTGCATATGAAATTTTTCATGGAAGTAGGCTTTTGATTTCTGAGCTTGTAAAGAAGTGTGAGGAAGTGAAATCATAATGCTGGTGGCAGAAACTACCCACAGATATTTCGAAGCATTACCTGAATTAGACAGTTTTAATCCAATTTAATCTGCAAAAATAAGTCTGAGTTTGGCAGCATATACATATCACTCAGTTTACATATAAGGAGAATTTGTGAGTAAATTATACATAGTAACATACATTTGTTCTTTGTATTAATGCCCTGAAATTAGGTTTACAGACTTATGAGATATGAGTTCAGATAGCTAATGAAAGAATATAAATATCATCATGAAAATGATATGCTATGCTGTTGACTGAAACATATAAGGGGTTTGCATATCTCATCATTTTTCATACACAGATCTCAGACCAAAAAAAAAACCCAAACAAAAACAAACAAAAAACCCCAAACAAACGAAAAAAAATAAAAACCAAAACAAAACCACCAATCCAGCAAACAAACCTGATCAAAAATTTGTCCACATCTCAGATAACATTTAATCAATGACTGGGAAAGCAGGCTTACTTTGAGATAGTCTACATAAGTCAACAGTGTGATATCCACGTAATTTCTCTAGCTATCTAAAATCTTCCTGTCTAGTCTGAGCTGACCATTTGCACTACAGCCTTTGTAATGGACTGCTCCAGAGGCAATTATCTCACTTGTTTTGCAAATTCAGAATGGGATGAGTCAATGTCCTGAATGTTTCTACAGAGTGCAGAGAGAATCTGTATGGTGAAATTAGAGAACTACTTCTCAAGCAGAAAATAATGCACAAGGTAAATCTTTTCCAAGTGTCTAGATATGATGACAATAGATAATATGTCCATTGTCACAGCAATACAGGAAGCTTGAGATTTAGGCATTCACATCATATTTTTGTATCTGGAAGAGCAGTACAACATTTAAATTTAGTTTTAGGTGAAAAAACTTGAAAATATGGAAAATTAAGACAGTAAAAAGTATGGGAAGTAAGCAGGGTTAAAGTCTAAACTGTTCAAGGATTTTCATAGGATGAGAACACAGAGCTGAAAGGAATGGTTAACTTCTGCTCTTGCACAAAATGTGTAATTTAGAACTACTGGCAAAAATGATTTTGATATGATGGTACTCATCACAGGTAAAAAAACAATTTTAAAACATCAATAGCAAACAGAAGTTATTAAAAATAAAAAGAATGAAATCAAATATTAAAAGGTTAACTATGTGCCTTATAGTACTCATACTTTTGAGGTGGATTGCCACCCTGTCTCTCTTAATGTGAGCACCCAAAAGCTACTAAAGGGACTTTCCAAGATGTTTGTGTTCCAGAAAGTTTTTCATATGAGCATTCTTCGCTGCTCACAGAGGTTCAGTCTTGCTCCTTCTTTTCAGAGGTCGCTCTGTGCAGTTGCTCAAATCAAGCAAAAAAATCCCAGACTTTCTCTCTTATATCTTCTCAAGTACTTCTAAAAGAACATAATTTATGAACATACATGCATGTGTGTGCAACTTCACAATGAACATAAAGAGCTAATCAGAGCAGGCTTGTGCTTTTATCTTATTGCAAAAGTTCCATACCTTCTCAGTGATTTCTCATGGTCACCTCCTCATACCACTGACTCCTTCTGCCTCACAGCCCAACCAATAAACTCCAACTCTCTCCTCACCCAGCTACCCCACTCTTTTGTAGCACTCATCCTCATTGGGCACAGCTGAGGCCTGTTAAGGGCAGGGCTGTTCCTAATCTTTGGTGATTAGTGCAGCTGCAACTCCTCAGGGGTGAGATTGCCTTCTGCACTATTCTCTTACATTCTATCCCTCCACAGGTTTGCAAAAGAAGGTGCTATTTGTTGAGATCAATCAAAGGCATTAATTATTTCTATTAAAATTTTTCAGACAATGCAATGAAATAATTAATTCAACCACCTTAGACTACTTTTGAGACTTTTTTGGGAGATGGGATTAGTGTTTTTTCTATATATACATTTTTCTACACACATTTATAGATAAATTTATTAGTTATTACATAAGAAATCTGTTGGCTTTTATAGCATGCTATGTTTCATCATTGTCCTTCTAGACAACTTCATATGCTATTAGTAAAAAATAAAAATTAAAAAGTAAAATAACCTAATTTCCCCTAAAAAAATAGCTATGTTTTTGTGCTCTAGCATACTAATGTGTTCACATTAATTTTGGGTCACTTCCTCTATCATACATTACCCTTTAGCTCATTTGCTACTATACAAGTACACAAACTGCTCATGAACTGCTGATACTAAATGTGTGGGTTTTGCTGAAGGAAAACTACTGACTTTATAATATGGGTTTTTGATTAGCTCTTTTTCCTCAGCACTTCACTTACTAGCAAGAGGATATTCAGCATATTTCTGTATATAATTATAAATAGAGACAATTCAAGGCTCACACTGTACTCCAGTTCTGTAGCTTTACATAATTGCTTTCAATTTAAGAATGCTGAAGGCCAATTAAAATGGACAATTACTGAGATTTTATTAGTTCAGTTACAGCTATGTAAGCTTTGAAATTTCCAAACTCTTGAAGAACTAAATATGCCTGAAGGTATCTTAGAAATTTCCATATACCTTGATTTATGACTTTGTCTTTGGTAAAATAAACATTTTGTTGTAATTATATAATTAAAGGAACAGTGTAATTATGAGGAAAGCTGAGAGAATAATTGAAAGAAGACTGTCTAACAGCTATTAATTTTTCAGCACACTAAGATAGAGTTTCAAAAGCATCTATATATTTTGGGAAAAAACAAGAAATCAATGTACTTGAGTCAAGTGATATTTAAGAACCCAGGGAGGAATTTAGTTACATGCCCTTTAGAGATATCTCATTTTTCAGAAACAGACCCCTCCAGGTGAAAACATATCTGTTTACACATAGGAAGTGACTGACTAATGACAATCTGTGCAGCTCAGCATTTATTTTATTTTTAAATCCTGAGAGAGTTTCTAAAATTAGGATCTCTGCCTCTCATCTCCTTGAGAGATCCAAGGGGGGGGGTGTATTTTAACTTGTATATCTTATATATTGGTGATCTTATATAATACTCAAGATGACCATTCGTGCAGTTGACCTGCTACTTTACCTTGCTTTGCAGATGGTAAATTTTCAATTTTTTAGTTGAAAAGACCAATGAATGGCACAATAACCAATGGTTTGCTCTGTACCTTCATCTAGAAATCACATTCTTTTTTCTTGCTCCCTTCTCCAGCTTTCCTACATAAATAGCTTCAGTTTTTCACTAAATTTTCTAAGTTGGATTTGCAAATGGTTAAGCGTACATAAAATAAAGTTTTGCATCACACGAACTGTGTGTCTAGAACTGTCTGGAGTCAAGTGTAATCTGTACAGGGAAGGAAATCTCTGCAGAGTGGCAAATCCTTGAACAATAAATTGTTTGTGGTGAATTTACCTGCCCCTTCTTTTACCATGAATATTCCACTAACATCAACATAGTCTTTGAATTTCTACAGACTTTGATTTATCAGAGTATGAGTTAGAACAAGGTAACTTTTGATACAGAGAAAATGCAAATCACTCAGCTAATAAGCATTTTAAATAACTTTCAAACAAATATTTTTCTTCTTTCCTACAGTCTGTACACAAGGACAGATTTTATTTTAGTCCACCAGCTTTCATTGTCTCCCCTTCTGCAACAGACTCCATGCATTCCTCCCTGGGTCTTCAGGGCACATGTCTCCACCAAATCTCTAACATAGCATGGTACCTCCCGAGGCACTGTGCTTGCAGCTTTTCTCATTGCTGTGTGAGCCACTGGAACCCAAATTAGCACCCAGCTGAACAAAGCTTGTACTTCTCTATTTCATCTGTTGCAGATGAGAAATAAACAAAACCGCTAACAGTTTAGACCATAAGAGTCACCCATTTCTTGCCACTTCCAAAAATGTAGTTTTGAGAAGACCGCTTCATTAATAAAGGGCAAAAAAGAAACTATTGAAATTTTAGGGTTCTGGTTTTCCACAGAGAGAAGCTTCTCATGTGATTTATTCTTTATTATACAAATTGAAAGTAGGTATGATCCAATACCATTCTTTGTTTCATACAAATGAAAGAGCTTCATTAGCATACTTATGACTCAAGCATCTGTTAAATTAAAACGTTTTAGAAAGAGATTATGTTTTGTCTGTATCATTTGTTTATATTGTGATGGGATCATGTTTTAATTTAGAAAACAGATGTAGTGATCAAGAAAAAAAGAATCTGTCTGGCATGTTCTACTGAGATGTACATCTTGGAATGTTTCTTTACCTTTAGTTGCAGTTGTCTTTTAAATAGAAACTGCTTTTTCTGAAATGTTCTTTGCATAATGATGTTTCATTAGCTCACTTTAAATTGTTACTCAGAAATATTTTTCAAGTTGAAAATT
The DNA here is from genome assembly GCF_027579445.1 of Ammospiza nelsoni. Lineage (NCBI taxonomy): Eukaryota > Metazoa > Chordata > Aves > Passeriformes > Passerellidae > Ammospiza > Ammospiza nelsoni. The sequence goes on along the minus strand of NC_080634.1, from coordinate 74,962,395 downwards.
ATGTGAGGAAGAAGAGATGAAATATTTGCTGATTTTGATTCTGTAAAATTTTTTTATTGTTGGTTTGTTGTAACTATTTGTTTTGGTTTCGAGTGGGGCTTTTTTGTTATTTTATTTATTACCAGAACTGTTATAATGACTTCAGATAAACTCAATGGCAGTGCTTAGGTCTGAATTGCATAAAAATTAATTACCTTATTCATTTCTTATGTTTTACTCCAAATTTGTAATAATTATGTAAAACAGCTCTCCTCTCTACTCTAAAATTACTAGTAATAAGCATGTCATCATCATTTTATTTTGTTTTCTTGGAATTTTTATGCTCACAAATGTAGTCATTTTTAGGTATTTTCCTGTTAAGCAACCTAGAACAAGAAAGAAACATAAAGGAAATTTTAAACTAATTTATAAGAAACCTTTATTACTGAAATTTAAACATTCATCTTAAAATTCCTTAATTACATTAGGTTATGGATTTGGAAATGTGTCTTTCAACATTTGTGTTCCAATCTCCTGCCCCTTTTTCTTGCCTTTCTTATGTGAAGGTTGGTGAATGGTACACAGCAACATTTAACAATCTGTCAAAATTGTTAAAAAGGCTAACAGAACAGACCGGTAGGATTCTTATTGCTAGTAGTCTCAGATTTCAAATTCAAAAATAAAATTCAAAAAGAAACTAAAATTAGAAAATATCCCTTTGTCAGGTTCGGTGAATCTGAAGGAATGATTCACTTTTTACTAATAGTCTTTTTTTTAAATACAGAACATGAATTAAGGAACATTTTCACTTAAGAAATTTTGACATGGATAGATAGAAAATGTCTAAATTATAGAGACTGCCTGTTAAGCCAGACCCCAATTCTAGGTCTTGCTAAGGACAGTTACTTCAGGGTGGAGACAAAACCAGAATTCTGAACATGTGATTTCTTAAAATATCTTACCCATTGTGGCAGCAGCTCTCTGGCCACAGGAAGAAACACAGTTTTCCCAGGCTTCAGTCTGGGAAAGGCTGTGAGGAGATCAAAGAAAAGAATGAGAAACAATTCTTAACTTGCTGCACCTGGTACTGTGGAGTGTGTAATGGAGATTTGTTTACTAAAGGATGGTTTCTTCATTGGCCAATGGTGATGGTGTTTTGATTGGAGGAACGATTAGCTCCAGCTGTATTGTGACTGTCTATTAAAATAATGGGTTTCTGTTGGGGAAGATGAAACAGGAAAGCCTTATAAATATGATTGCCTGGCAAAAGATTTTGAGAATATGGAAACTAAACATGAGATTGAAATGAAAACGAGCTTTGAGATACCAAGCCTTAGTTACTGAACAACTGGAAAACAATGGTATGGCCAGCTGAAGGTAATCCCCTTTTGATTAAACAATGCCCTCTGCTTGCAGACAAGTCCAAGGGTCAGAGCAGACCCTTCTAACTTGGCAGAAGGGGTCTAAAGAGCAGTTTTTAGGGTTTAAAATGTAACACAGTATGGTAATGTAATGATTCTTATAGGCTGTATGTAAATGCTATAGGATTTGTGTCTTGTACTAGATTGGTTAGTGAAAATTAGACTGTTCAGCACAGAATAAGATTTATTGTATTGTAAGGAGAACTTCATCTTCTTATTCTTCGCTGTGTCTCTTTTTTGGGCTCCTCTTTCGGGCCTGCTCCGAGCAGGGTCCCTGCACCCAGGCTCTTTGCAATAAACCACAAGTTCTGGCTTCAGAGATCTCTCATTTCTGTCCATCCTGACTGACTGTCCTACCCACTGTCACTCCTACAGGTTTCCTAATAAAGAAAACGATCAGTCTTCTGTAAGTGCATGGAGTCTGTGTAACTTGTTACCTGGCTGTGAGCCCCTTGCAGTGACAACCCAGTTTGTGGAAAATGGAAATGGAAGAGTAGAAAATCAGAACTCTTTTAGTCTTCATAAACAATCTATATTGTGGTTATGTAAAGCCAAGAGATTTTTGGCCAAATAAATTTCTTGGTCCTGTGAAACCACGGGGCTAAACCAAGCTGTCTCAGAAAGTAAGCAAACAAGCAAATTAGTCCAACAATTTATTTAGGATATCAGGCTACTGAAGTTAACATGTTGTGGTTTTCCCTGGATCACTAGTTCTTAATTTCTCAAGAATTAAAATTGAGGGTTGTTCATTCTACTTTGCTCCTGACTCACAAAAGTGAGTGTCTCCCTGATAAATCTAACTTCTGGCCTCAAAAACTTTCAGAGCTGTCTTGCAGCTTTATTTAAGATCCTGATCAATAGAAAATGAATTTTAGATATTTCACTAAGACAGGAACCTTAGCAGTTTTGGGCTGATGCTTTGTTCAAGTATGATCATAAAATTTCTGAGGCCATTAACAGAGTTGTGCAGTCTGCCTAAAATTCATGGATATTATTCATAACTGACATTGTCTCTGCCTGCACAAAATGCCTAAAGAGTGCATCTCCTGATCAGCTATTTACTCTTCAAGCTATTGGATCTCTTTTATCACTTAAAACAGTGTAAGCACCTCTGTGAAATGAGCCATTCTATGAGGCAGGGAGATATAAAATGAATTTTTTTTTTCTTTATTTTTTTGTGGTGGGTGAAAGTTAAAGCTTATGTCTTCATAAAAAAACATTTTAATACATTTTCAATGAGCTCAGCCAACTTTGTTATCTGGTATTACCTATACATAAAATATATATATGTATAAGTATACTGGAAAATATATTTGTTAATACCACTGCCAGATTCAAGATGGGAAGATAGTTATAATCAGATCAGCTTGAGGATTTCAAGAAGAGATAGACTTCTGCAATTTCCTAATCCAAATAAACACTTCTCAAAGTCAGAGTTAGGTTAATAATGTGATAGAGTGAGATATTGAAGCAAATTTTTTCAAGCCTGTTGATTACATATTTTACAGGATATGATTTCGAAATTAGGTTTTGTTGCTAAATTTCTTTGTGATTTTTATCAGTTTATTATATTGTGAACACTTCCTGGGATAATTATACTTCCATCAATACTAGGAAAAGGTAAATAAACTAGACAATGGGAAAACCAGGACAAAAAGGATAGCGTAAAGAACTTGGAGAAAGCTGATGCTGATTTTATCTAAATATGACAAAAACTCATTCTAATATTTCTGAAATTTCATCATGTTGAGGAAAAAAAATTCAAATAAATCCTAATGTAAATTGAGATATATCTATATTTTCATCACATTTGATTTTTCTTTCCTTTTTTTGGTGTTAATCTCCCATCTGACAGCAAGGGCTCTCAATAAAGCTGCATGAAGTCTACTAGCATGTATATTTAAATAAAGAGATACGTATTTTATATGTACCCCTTTTGTAGCACTTTTGTGTCCAAAAGAATAACCAAGATCATCATAATACGATAGCATACACTGTGTACAAAGAAACTAAAATAAAAAGAAGAAAAATGTTGATTTTTCACACTGGATTTATTATTTGAATTCATCTCAGTCTCAAAATAGTGGTTTTTATTTTATTTTTGTGTTTATTGTGATCGGGAAGCTTCAAGTTGATTAAATTATTTATTTACTACCTAAACCACCTTGTTTAAATTATATTACCATAGAATTAGCAGACACAATGAGAGTTGCTGTTCCCCTCTAGTCTACCCTCATGACACTCCACCTGGAGCACTGCATCCAGCTCTGGGGTCCCCAGCACAGGAAAGACATGAACCTGTTATAAAGGGTCCAGGGAAGGGTTACAAAGATCACACAGGTCAGGAGCAGCTCTCCTATGCAGACAGGTGGAGAGAGCTGTGGTTGCCCAGGCTGGAGAAGAGAAGCCTTCAGGGAGACCTCACTGTGGCATTTGGGTACCTTGGGAAGGCTTAAAAGAAGGAAAGAGGAATTTTTTATACAGAAAGAGGAATTTTATACAGGAAAATTGTGAAACAGGGCAAGAGCGAAAGTTTCTAAACTGAAAGAGAGAAGGTTTAGATGTTCAGAAGAAATTCTTTACTGTGTAGGTGGTGATGCACTGAAGCAGGTTTCCCAGAGAGGTTGCAGATGTCCCATCCTTGGAAACATTCAAGGCCAGGCTGAAAGGCACCTTGTGCAACCTGATCTAATGAATGTCATCTCTGCTCATGGCTGAGGGGTCAAACTGGATGATCTTTAAGGTTCCTTCCAAACCTAATCATTCTATGATCCTATAATTCTGTAACATCAGTAACTAGGCTAACCATTTTTATTTGATCAGAATGGTATCAAATATCTGAAAAAAGATCTCACAATAGAAAAAAAAATAGATTCTAGGAAACTGATTACACAATCAACAGCTCAGATTACTCAGTGGAAACAGAAATTCATAGAATCCTACAAGAATATACATCAATTATTAGGGCATTCATATTGTTCAAATATACAAGGGACAAAAGTTACTGTTTGTAGGGGGATACAGTGTAGGTAAATGAAGGTGGTATAGAATGTAATCTTATCCCCTAAAGAGTTGCAGCTGAGCTAATTATTAAAGATTAGGAGCAGGCCTGATGTTAACAGGCCACACCTGTAGCAAATACGAAGAGTGTTATAAAAGAGTGGATTGGCGGGAACTGGAGTCAGTTGGATACTGTGAGGACAAGGAAGAGTCAGTGCCTAGAGGAGCTGTCCATAAGAAACATCAAAGAGGTAACAAACTCTAGCAATATTGAACCCTTGCAATGAACTGAGAATAGAACTCTTGCACTATAATGACAAAAACTGTTGATATAAAATTCATTAGGGTGGCCAAAAGTAAAACAAAACACAATGAGATATGGAAAAGTACTATGTTTTTAATGTCCATGTGGCAAAATGAAAGATGTAATTTAGTGCTGATAAGAAAAAACTAACAAACACTGAAAAATATATCCCTAACTTACAATAAAGTTTCAAATTTATTTTCCCTTGGTTTCTATATTAATGACTAAGATATGCTAAATAAATTAAAGCCCTCAGCTTGAAGAGGAGCTAAATAACATAAGTTATAGCATATGTTCATAATATTTTTAATACAGAGAAAATTAATATTGAAGTTGAGCTCAATACAACAGCTTGATTACCTTCTCTTAAAGGTCTTTTCCCACCAAATTAGTTTATGATTCTATGATTTACTATTTCTCCTAGCACAAAAATTGTAATGCAGCTACCAGATACCTTGCTTGAACTAAATAAAAGGATTAATATTTTATGCATTATCATTGAAATGCAGAATTCGTTTTTCACCAGTTACAATAGAGCTTAGTAAAACAAATACAGTAAAGAAATAACATTCCATCACTTCTTCAAAAATGCAAGGGTGTGAGTGAAATCTCCAGATACAGAACTCCATAACCTGCAAATTCTTGGAAAAATCTAGGGTGTGTTAATTTTTTTAAAATTTATTCATTTTAAAGTTTATTTCTTAGAATAAATCACTAGTGCAAATAATAGTTTGATTGACTGGCCAGCCCTTTGAACTGACCCACACTATCTATTTTTATGTTTTTAAATATGATGCAATACATAATGGTCTTAACAAATATATTTGGTTACCATTCTTATGATTATTTTACAATATTGACACTTTTAATAAAAATTGTTTTCGCATGCCTTTCCATAACCTTGCATATGCATCATAAGTAAGAATAAATGTCTCACCTTGTTAGGGTAGTTAATTGAATAAATACTGTAAATAATGCCTGTTTTTCCATCTACTCAGTCATTCTTGAAACCGCAATGAATATTTTTGTTTTTCACATAGGTCATTTCATAGAGAATTCCCAGTAAATGAATTCATCATAAAAACACCTCCAATTATATCATTATCTGATAGTCTATTCCTAGGTCACTAAGTTCCCAGGACTGGTTTGGTTCTGTTGAATGATTTCTCATCAGCTTCTTGCATTTCCATGTGGCAGCAACCAGAGTCCTTACCGCAAAGTTAACTCTTTCACACAATGTATGCCATGCCCAGGAGGACTACAAGAAACAATGGGGAGGCCACTTCAGAGCTGGGGTAGCCAGCTCTGCTATACATTGTCTTCTAAGCTCTGTTTATCAAAGGAAGAGAGGAAACATAAGTTCAGATGACAGTTTAATAAATGCTACATATTGCAGCTTGACCTTCATTATTTCAGCCAGGTTCGGAACCCTTTGCCCCATACAGTATATGACATTTGGTCTCACCTATATAATTAATATCTATTTCTATCTATCTATATATAGAAAGATAGATATTTGCAATAGAATCTTGATTGTCTTGAATAAGAAATATTTATTCACTCACAAATTTTAATTGTTGGGAGTGAATAAGCACTCAAATTCAAGACCATTTATTTAAATGAAGAAGATGACACCAACCACCAGTTCCTGAAATGATACTGTTTTGGAGAGAGGAAAGAAAAATGAAAGCCAGAGTCCTTGATATCTATCAGATTGAAATTTAATGGGCTCAAAACCTATAACTAGCCATGTCTGGGCTTCACAGCTGAATGGTTCAATCAGCAGCTTTTTATAGTGCACTGTGGTAATTACCTCTTAGGTGAATTATCTGTTCTTGAAAGAATGACACTTTAATGAGCTATATAGAGATCCTGACATTTGAGGTACCCTGTGCTTTTTTTATTGTTTGGAGGATTTTTTTGTTGGGGAGTTTTGTTTTGTTTTTCTTTGTCTGTGTGTTTCTTTTTAATCTGCAGGTTTTTCGTTTCCTTTTGACTTTATTGTTGTTGAAGGAAAGATGTTTGGACAAGGATACTTGCTCAGTACTACAGCCCAAGTTGATAATCCAGAGCAGGAGGTTGCTTATTAGGATGATTTAATATAGAAATGTGATACCGAATTTTGCCCCAAAAGGCGAGAATAACTGCTTAAGAGACTCAGCTTAAGTCAAATAAGCAGGAGGTATTTTATTGAAATGCGTCGGAGAAATCACAAAATGGATTTCTAAGTTTCCTGTAACAAAGGCAAGCCTTTTATACAGTTTTTACGTATAAGATTACATCGGATCATATACATAGTCATATCTTTGCATGAATATTCATATGGGGCGTGGTGTAGGCGGAGCATGGGCGGGGACACCTCTTTTGAGGATCATCTTGGTGGTCGTTCCGGTTGCCTTCATCATGGGCTGGGGTCTCCTGATGAGTCTTCCTCCTTGAACCTTTGAACCCCTTTCCTAATTTGGCCAATTCCCGGTGTACTTGGCTTGGTCCCCATGGCTTGGCAAAGCTCCTAGGGTCAGTTTGACATTGTTGGCTCTGAACAGGCTTAGCCCATCAGTTCCCCTATCCCTATCTCTCTTTCCTGTCATTGTGTTCCATGCTTTAGCTGATTTATTGCTCTATGTGTTTCCTAAATGCTATGCTTCCTTCAAATGCCTCACATTCTATGTTTTAACTCATTATTTCTTGAAGGCTATCTGTTTTGGGGCTTCAAAAGATAGTGTAGAGTATACATTGACATCTTCTATCATTAATATGTTTTGATAATTTTTATGTTTAATCTTCATGTACTTTTGTCCATGGAAAAATGTTATTGCGCTACATAGGCTGTTGTACATAAAGATTTAGGTGGTTTTTTTCTGCATTCAGTAGCTACTTTGTTGATGGCAGCTATGTCAGACAAGACATTTGTTTCATTCAGGTTTAAATTAGAAGTCAGACAGAATTGATAAAATTACCCTGGCATAAACTAGAGAAATGTGAGAACCCCTGAGACAGGGAGCAGAAGGATCATCTACTAATGTGAGTAAATAAGGGACACAGTGAAGTTTCTGGAGCAAATTTCCAAACAAGCATAAAATGTTTCTTGACACTTCATTACCTCTAATCTAGAAAGTCCCTGCAACTCAGTCAGCAGTCTGGATCCTTGTAAGGACAATAAACAAGAGATGACAAGATGCAGGTAAAAGCCAGCACATACTGAAGCAACGTAGGAAGTGGCACTGATTCCAAAATTCCAAATCCAGACATCCATATTTCTACCAGGCCTCTGATGGTTCCATAGGCAACCAGAGTCATGTAGACAAGGTAGCCTGTTTTTTTAAAATAAATTTTGTGCCTTTTAGCCATTCAACTTAAATTCTATTCCCATCTGTATTTGTGCATTTTCAAAATAAGCATTAAAACTCCTTAATGAATTAAAGAAATTTCTTCTGGGGAACAGCATATTTATTGCAGTTAATTTTTTTATGATACTAAAAGAATGAAGAAGCAGATGCCTTAAACATCCAAACTTTATTATATTTATTGGCCAGTGAGCAGATGTTTCTAAATTTTAAAAACCATATAGTACTGCTTGTAGGCAGGGATAAATAATTGACATTTTAATATTAGAGAATAAAAACTTAAGCACATCACGGCCATTTTCTGCAATGAAAGATAAGTAGCATCAAGTACATCAAAAAGGAATATTCTGACACACTGATTATGTAAACGAAAGTGAAATTCACATAAATTTTTCCATTGCTTATTGAAAACGTAAAAGCTGGTGAAATATTGTGACCACGCATCAGTCCATTAACAAACACTGGAAAAGGGATTGACCATGTTGTTTTTTGGTTTTCCAGAGTTGATATATCCTTAAACAGTTATTAGAGCAGCATTTTAATAGATTCATAAACAGGAAAAACAGTGGTGGGATAGATGTTTTATGGTGAATACTGGTGAGACCCATTAAACACATGTTGCAACAAAGATAATGCTTACAAGGATTGCGACCAAAGCAAAAGATCAAACAGATCCTGTAAACAGAGGTCAAGAGGAAATAGTAAAACAGTGTCACCTATTCAGGCAATGCGAAGGAAAACAATTCTATCGAACTTAGCTCCCTTTTTCCTGTTTTTTTTTTTTTTTTTTTTGGTGTTCATTCTCCCCAAACCAAGTACATAAAATTTGTGTCTCGTGAAGCATGTCACATTGTTTCCTGATTTATTGAAGGCCCTTATATACGATTAAAATATTGATTAAATGCTACTGTCCAATTGCAGATATGGACTGCTCAAGCCTCAAGAGATGGGGTGGAAATTTCCCAGGCTTAAAGCCAAGTAAGTAACGGACAACCTTGTTGCAAAGAAAGAGAACAAAAATGCCCCCTCTTCCACAAACCCTTAAAACTCCACTGAAAAATACTGTGGTATCAATATATCTCTACAGATTGATTGATACAAATTTGATTGACAGTCTTTATTAACTTTTGATGGGAAACTTCAGTGATTTTTGGGGGCAGAAGAAATTAGGGGAGGTGAGGTGAGATAAGGGAAGACATTAGGCAAGATGATGGGAAGCAAGGCAAGACGGAAAAAAAGAAAGGAGAGAGGCAGTTGCTCACATTGAGAAATAAAAATCAGAGATTAGCAATATTTTGCTGATTGAAAAATATAAACAAAAAAGATACCTTTTTATATATTCCATAGGTTTCCTTTGAGATTTAGATAATACATTTTATATAGCAATATTTCTAGAATTTATATTGTGTGGTCAAATCTTAAAGAAAAGGAGTTTAAAGTATGCAACACTCTTACAAGTAGATATTATTGACTAAGAAATTAGTACTTCATGCATTTTAATTTTTTTCTCAAAAATAAGGTTTGACTGTGACTTGATTTAGCTTTTTATACATCTAAAAATGATTTGTTTCCCACTGACTGCTAATGATCACAATCAAAAGCATAAAACAACATGCAAATATGTATTGGAGTGTGTGTTTTCAGGAAAGTTACCCATTTCCCCACACTAAGCTGGAGCTCATAATTGATCTTCTAAAAGCTATTTGACATAGGGATTTGTGGTTTTATATTGATGCTATTTTAGTAATTAAGGAAGATTTTTAAAAATACTATCTGCATTTAGTTATCACAAACTTTCAGAAGTTTTTCAGGTGTGGAAGGTATAATGACTAGGGGAAAATGGAAACATACTGTGGTTAAGTAAATCACAGTAGAAGAACAAAGAGACCTGAAAAATTATATTGCTTATTTAAAAGAAATTATTTTCTTTAGGAAGCACAAGAACATTATTTTGTAAATCTCTGCTTGTGAAGAAAATTACTACTCTAAAACTCTTTGGGTTAATAAGAGAAACAAGAAATAATCAATACAGATTTCCAACTTTTCTTTGTCACATTAATTATGGCAGTGAGAATAAACTACTTTTCTTTGATAAAAAGTTGATTGATAGTTTCTATTTTAGGCAGAAACATGCAGATAAAAAATTAGAGAACAAACATAGCAGACCAAAACTAGGGCAAGTTGAGCATTTTAAAAGCAAACCTAAGCTTTTCTGAGCCCCATATCTGATCAAATATTTCTTATAGTCTTATAGTGTCAGCATTTTACAAGAAATTCAAGATAAATCCAATACTCAAAGTAGCTCATATTAATCACTGCCTAAGCAAAATAGGAAATGCTAGTATTTCATTTCAGAAAACGTGCATGAATTATTCACTGATACAGTTTTGTCCTTCTTAAGGGCTACCAGTTTAAATTCCTTTCATAGTCATACTCACAACTCTATTAGATGGCAGCTACTCTTATGACAAAAATGCAAAATATTTTTGTATTGTTAATGCAGTGAACTTACACTACAAAAGCTGTAAATCCACTAGCAAGACCAATAGATATTACCCATCTCTTCTGCAAATGTTATATAAAGGTGACATTTTTGCGCTAATTATAGTAAGGAAAAAACTTTAATATACAACATCTTTTCTGAAAGACGATCATGCTTGAAGCTACCAAAATTTTCTGTTACTTCTACATCTTGTGTAAATAAAAAGCATCTTAAACTTGTGAATTTAAAACTAATTTTTGGTGCTTTTCTTAATGAATAAAAGCATCCATTAAATTAGTTGCATTATAAATGTACACACATACACATATCCATACAGAGAAATAGAAACATTTATATAAATATGTCTCCCAATAATCCATTTTAATGAGAGGCAGCTTCAATAAAGATTGTCAGATTCCTTCTTCAAACTTTCCAGCAAGAAAGGTAGAAGGAAAAACCGGTGAAGTATATGAAGAAAATCACTAAATTTTATCAGAAATGTTTTCAAAATTTACCAGATGCTTATGTCCACATTTAGTGACTAATTCAGTCCTTAGCTCAGTGGTTGAAGCTATTACTCTAAATAGGGTATACCCCATCTGAAGCTGTTGTCTCCAAACAGCAAGGGATATAAAGAGAATTCCTGCAAAGAGAAATAAATAATACAAAACATTCTTCAGGACATGTAAGAAAAAAATTAAATCAGCAAAACACCCCCAAACCCCAATACTAGTTATAATGATTGGATTTTAAGTATTTTGTCTACCAAGTTGTCTGTGATTTAAAATGATAGCAAGGCATGGAGATGTAGAATTGGATAATTAAGGACCTTTGTCAGTGCCTAGAAAAATAGATCTGGTCTCTGTGTCCATATTTTTTTTTTCTAATTCTGCTATAATTTTTATTTGCCTGTTGCATATTGCATACACCTATGAGGTTGCAAAAATAATTATTAGAATATCAAATGTATTGATTTTGTCAGAGTGACAGTCATTTTCTACTTTACTGCTTTAACTGCCATTAGCATCTAATATCTCCTCCATAGTTAGTGAGGAGATTAATAATGGCAAAAATAATGATAGTTACTGATTATGTAGCATCAAACATTGGAACAAGATGCCCAGAGAAGTAGGGGAATCATCATCCTTGGAAGTATTTAAAAAAAGTATTGAAGTGGCACCTGGGGACATGGTTTAGTGGTGAACATGTGGCAGTGCTAGGTGAATGGCTGGAATTGATCTTAGAGGTCTTAACAATTCTATAAAGAAGCTTTTAAAACAGTTTAAAATTTGCAGCTCTCATTGTAGTAGATAAGGAGGTCATATTTGGAGAATTAATTTGCAGCAGAGCTAAATACGGAAAATGTTGAAGTCAGGTAAATGAAGTGCATAAAATGTTAAAATAACAAGTTCTGTAGGTATACAGTAACTTCATTCTTAATCCCCTAGAGATACTTGAGTGATTTGCCAGATGTAGCATTTATTTCCTTTTCTGAAATTTTCCTCTCTTTGTGACATGTTAGAAAGATATGAATATAAAAAGAAGCCATAAGCCTCTAAGTTATATTGTTTTGAAAGCTTACTGCCAAGGAAGAGGTAAGATTGCAAAACAAAAAGAAGCATGATGTGGAGGCTAGAAAATATTTCACTAGATCCCATTTTTTCTGCATTGCTGAAGTTCATTTTTCAGTACATGTTTTGGAATATTTTCTTAATTTTTTTTTTTTTTTTTTTTTGCTTAAAATTCAAAATTCTCCTTTGGGAGAATAAAATATTTATTTATTCATTTAGGTTTTGTTTGTTGGTTTGTTTACTGTTGTCCTAGGGTGACTTTATGATGCTTGTATCTCCAATCATTTCTTCGGTTTGTGCTGGGTATTAAGTTCTGCACCTTGAAGACTGGTTTTGAGAGTGATGTGGGAGGCAGAAGAAATGAGCAGTTTGTTTTCAGAACTGCACTTTCTCCCCTATATTTTTCTCCGTCGTGGACTGTGCTGTGTGCAGTACGAACAGTGGCACAGAGCTCTCCTTTGCTTTTTAGCTAGGTTTTCTTTAGCTAGCTGAGGCAGAGAAGTTCCCCAGACTGTGGTTTTCCTTTTTTTGGAACTGATTGTCCCAGCTCAGGACTGAAAAACTAGAAAAACACCGGGAGCTCATACCTGTGGCCCATCTGGGACATGGCATTTTCCAGCACTAGAAGGACTGATAAGAGACTGAGCGAGCCAAGCTACAACCCAAAAAAAGACTTTCTGAATTTGCCATCTCTTCAGAACAAGGAGAACTTTTATTGTTTAGTATTATTCTTTTTTTGTTTTTTTTTTTTTTTTTTTTATGCTTGGGAGTACTTTGCTTATTAAATAAACTTTTTTTTCCCACTTTTCTCGAAGGAGATTTATGTCTCCTGTATTGGTGGGGGGAGGGGCTGCCTGAATTTGCTTCCTAGGGGGACTCTTTTGGAAGTTCCCTCCCTAAATTTGCCGTAAAGCAGGACAACATTATTGCCTGGTGTACAGAGTTGCAATACCTTGGAGTGGTCCAAAGATGCACCAAGAGAGTTCTAGGCTTGGCATTAAGAAATTTTTCTTTACCAATGGGGCCAAACACTGGAACAATTTTCCTACAAGCTCAGTCAATGACCCAAGCCTGTCTATGGTTTAGAGCCATTTGGATAATGATTTTAATAATATGCTTTTACTTTTTATCAACCCTGAATTGGTCAGGTAGTTGGACCCAACTGGTCACTCTGAAATATTCTATTCTATTACATTTGTGTTTGGTATTGATTTATTTTACAAAATCACTCCTAATATTCTTATTTATATTTTTAATTGTAATTATTTCCCAGTGTGGGTGGACATGATATTTGAGTCTGGAAGTGTGAAATTATGCATTAAAAAGTACAGTGAATTATGATTAATTGCTCTGTTCTTATACACTAGAAACTGTTTATTTCTCTGCAAATACCTTTTTCTGCACATGTAAGGCACAAAGTGTTCTGCTGTAATTTTATAACCCCAATATAATTGCAGAGTGGGAGAAAAAAAATGCCATATATGGTAATTTGATGTTAGAGGTTGTTGTAGGTTAATGTACCTTGATTAAAGCAATGAAACATATTCACAGGAAAACGAGGAAGGGTCATCCTCCTGAAACTGTCACAAGATATACAAACCATTTGTTCTGTTTTGCAAAATGAGAAGAACCAGTTTATATTTAATAATAAACTTATTGCAGTCTGCACATTGTTCTTTTTTATCTGAAATATTATTTTACATAGTAAATGCATTTGTGTGACTCACACATATGTACAGATTAGTACAAATGCAAGAATGAAAATTTGTTCTTAAAATTACAATAAGAATACACAGAAGTCTCCTTTCCTATACTCTGGAATTATGTGGTCCAAGTAGAAAAATTGAATTACTGAAGTCTACTGTAAAATCTCCATTTCATTTTGGCAAAAGATTAATTTCATTTTATGTATTCTTTATTGCACCATTCCTCCTGATGTACCCATCTATAAAATGTCTTTATTTCTGTCCTCACCTATTTTATCTTTACTTACTTTTCCCTTCTTCCTTCTGCTTCTATCTGATACTGATTTTATATGAATCTAGCCGCTGAATCCAGATTATTAAGGGTAGTTTGAAATCTAATAACAAAATGTCCAATAGTTTTTGAAGACATCAGCAGGGATATGAAGAAGACCTTAGAAAAAGCTTGCACTCCAGTGTCATTTGCCACTGTTGGGCCTGCTAAGATGTCCTGCTCTCCAAACGAATACGAAATTTCATGAAATTTCAGTGCCACTGTACCAGGTACTGATAAGACTCAAGAGCTGTGTGCAGCACTGTGTCTTTCCCACTGCATCCACCCTCAGGAGAAAACTGTCTGAGAATGCTGCAGCCCGGGTGTTGGGAGCCAGAGCCAGAGTGCTGCACTGGCCTGAAGGAGACAGCACGGAGAAATGTAATGACACTAAGGACTAATTTTATAGCAGTCAAATGACTGCTGGGGCTGTTCTCTGGCACTGGTACCTACTGGCAAGGCATTCCAAGCATCTCAAAAGGAGTGCCCAGTGTAAATCACCCACTGGAATTGTCTTTAGCTTACAGTATCTCCAGAGCCATACTGGAAAACCGATTGGATGCGCACCAGTTTGTTCAGGACAAAGTGATGTTGGGAGCCATGCTAACCATAAAATACTAAAAATGCTTTCTATGTAAATTAAATGCCACTGTTTATCTTAAAGCTATCTTAAATTAATTTAAATGAATAAGGACTGTCACTGCAGTAGTGAATCAAAGCAGGAGTTGCCAAATCATGGTGGGCTTGATGGGGATTTCAAACAAAATAAGAAAACAGTTTTCAGAATTAGCTATCTTCTTATTTATCTACTATTGTGAAATTCACTAAAAGCTCTGAACTGGAAGTTACTGGAAATAGGATCTTTGTCCTGTAGCCTATAAATTTTGAGGTTGTTTTGAAGAAATTAATTTCTGATTCTTCTCCCAGCTTTTATTAAAGTAACAATACAAACTAAATGTTGAGTATAGAAAAAAGAAATACATATATCTCTGAAAACAACTCCATCATAGAGGGTATGGTAGAATAATGCAAAAACATAAGATGCAGTTCAGCCTGCAACTGAAATTATTCAAAAAGAAAGATTTGCATTTGGCAAATAAGTTTTTTTTTGTTGTTTTTTTTTTTTTTTGCAGTGGACTCACAAGGCAGTTGTGCATAACATTTCTCTGACAATATCCTTTACTAATGGCAATGGTTCTACAGACGTGTTTTGCATCAAGCATTCAATACAAAATTAACTAGATCGGTATATTTTGGCTACATGGTTGTGCATTATTCACCCATCTCTTAATACTGTACCTGAAAGTTTTCTACTTCCACTCTGAATTCATTACACACTTTTACAAAATATTTATCTTATAGAGCCTTTATATCATCTATATTTATAAAACAATTTTATTTCTATTCATTTACCTCACTGAAAGTCAGTATTTCTGGAAAAAAATCAAATATAAGGGGAAATAGACTAAAAATGTGCACGTATTGGTACATCTTTAAGTCTATTATAAACAAAAAATATTATTATAGTGAAATTAAGACTGAAAGAATGTATCAGCCCTCATGTAAAAAAAATAAAAATTGTAGTTATAAAAAACATTTATCTTGAAACAATATATTTCTTCAAATACAGGAAATTCAGCCTTAATTTTACCCATAGGGGAAGTAAAGACAGGGGAGCTAAGCAAAGCACTCAGCCTACCTAATTCTACTTCATTGTTGTAGGCTTGTGTTTATTGGTAAGACACTTCAATACTTGCGAACACACGGTTTGTCCCCACTTTTCCTCCCATTTTTGGACAGTGGCTGTTGTCTAGTCATCCCATGCCATCTGCCAGAGAGAAATTCAAATTATAAGGGGATAGAGTAATTCCCTCAAGAAACTTCTTTCAATAAAAGGAGCATATAAACCGATTGCATAAAATTAGATGGGATTATCCAAGTGGCATGATATATGACATACAACAAGGGATAAGGTCATTGATCCTTTTAAAACCAGTGACATTTGAGACAGATAATTAAATTTTGAGTGGTTTTGACCTTTCTCTAATCTCACTTATATCTTAACCACCATAATAAAGAAAACTGTTGCCTGCAGGTAAACTGTAAAGGAATGACGAGTTTCATGAATTGTCTGGTAGGGCAATGGCTTTTTATTATTGTTGGAAGGCTAGCATTAGTCTTTGCAATTATAAACATCAGATGTCATTATCAATACTTACAGCCATTATAAGCTTTTCTTCCCCAGCTGTGCTTTTGATATAACATAAAAGTTAATTTATCTGCATAGTGCTTTCAGTATTCAGTGTTCTTCCATTTAGATTGTCATAACATACTAAAAACACTGATAAAACTATGTGCTCAAATTAATTTTATAGTTTAAAATGTTTATATTAGAGATGCTACTTAAAGTCCAGAACTATAAAACAAACAAACAAACCAAAAAACCAAAACCAAATAATCTACATATTTCTTCTGGATTTCTTCTTCCCCTTGTCTTCTTCTTTCAATTATTCCTTAGTCAAGTTCTTTTTTCTCCATCACCCCTCCCTTGCAGCTGATGATCTGTACAAATTTAGTGTTACCTATCAAAACAGATATTTGGCTCTAAAAATGCATCTGCACTACTATATAAAGAAGAAAGGGGGCATACACAGCTAAGAGCATTCAACAATTTGGATTATTTGAAATACTTTATTCTTAGATCACTTGCAAATTATCTCACCTCTTTTTTTTGTCTGCTGAACAATAGCATTTCAAAATACCTTCAAAATACATTTGTATGAATGGGACTAGTCTTTATAGACACATAGATTGTCACTGAGACAATCACTTTTACTAATCTTAGACAAAAAACATTGATCTTTTTTTCCCTTTTGCATGTTTACATAACCAGAGACATAACTGCAGAGATATGATGACTACTTCTTATATTTTTGTAATTAACATTCTCTGTTACACGGCTGTTAACCATACTAAGACATAGTTATGTCTTGTAGGTGCCAGTGACAGACATGCTACCTAATAATAAAAAAAACATTTGAAATATTTGCCAGGGCAGTTTTGCAAAGGTAGAAAAGAAGAGAATATCTTGGCTCTTCTCAACAATACAGGACTGGAACCTCAGGAAAGGCTTTCCTGTCTTCTGATTAACACAGAAGACCATATTTTTGGCTTTGTCAAACAAAACAAGGGAATTGATTTGCAACAGTCTTGTCAGAAGAATGCAAGATAATGCAAATAGCAGAAAATTAATAGCTGCTGGGTAATTCTTTGCCAAAATCAAGTCTGCCAAGGCTTCAAGGAAGTGCTTTTCAGGAGGTTTCTGCATCCTCCCTTGGAAAGTAATGATTCTGTGAACCAGAGAGCAGTAGCAAGGGGTGTCACTCAGGAGTGACTGGTACTGTTCCCCATGGCTTTATTAATGACATAGTGGGACTCAGTGAACCCTCAGCAAGTCTGCAGATGATACCAAGCTGAATAGTAAAGTTAATATGCTAGATGGAAGGGATGCCATCCAGAAGGACATTTTCCAACCTAGATTTCTAGATTTTAATAAAGCTTTTGACAGTTTTTTCTCACAGCATTCTCCTGGAGAAACTGGCTGCTTATGGCTTCGACAAGTGTATTCTTCACTGGGTGAAAAACTGGGTATATGGCTGAACTTAAAATGTGGTGGTTAATGGAGTTACTTCCAGGAAGTCTGTTCCAGGGGCCACCTTCAGGGCTCACTTGTGGGGCCTAGCCATGTTTAATAAATTTATCAAGGGCCTGGAAAAGGGGACCAAGCACACCCTCAGTCAGCTTGCAGGTGACACCAAGTTGAGTGGGAATGTTGGTGCGCTGGAGAGTAGGAAGATTCTGCAGAGGGATCTGAACAGGCTGGATCAATGGGAAAAGGCCAGTGAGAAGATGTTCAACAAGGCCAAGGGCCAGGTCCTGAGCCTGGGTCACAGAAACCCTATGCAGTGCTACGGACTGGGGGCAGAGTTGCTGGAAAGCTGCTCAGTGAAAAAGGAGCTGGGAGTGTTGTTTAGCAGCTGCTTGGACATGAGTGTGCCCAGGTGCCCAAAAAGGTCACTGGGCATGCATGGATCAGCAATGGTGTGGCCAGCAGGACCAGAGCAGTGATTGTTCCTCTGTACTCAGTACTGGTGAAGCCATACCTCAATTCTTGTGTCCAGTTCTGGACTCCTCACTTCAAGAAAAACATTGAGGTGCTGGAGTGTGCCCAGAGAAGGGCAACAAAGGTGGTGAAGGGTGTAGAGAGTAAATCCTGTGAAGATTGGCTGGGGGAGCTCTGATTGTTCAGCCTGGAGAATAGGAGGAGGCTGAGAGGAGACTTTTACTGTTTATCACTGCTTGAAGTTGCCAAGTAACAAGTGATAGGACAAAAGGAAGTGGCCTAAAGCTTTGCCAGGGGAAGTTTAACTTGTATATTAGAGCAATTTTCTCTCCAGGAAGTCTATAAAGCATTGGAATGGGCTGCTCAGGTTGAGTCACCGTGCCTGGAGGCACTTAAAAAATGTGTAGATGTGATGTTTAGGGATATGGTTTAATGGTGAACCTGGGGTGCTGGGTTAATGGTTGGACTTCGTTTTCTTAAAGTTTTTTCAAATATAAGTGATTGAATGATTCCATGACAGGCTTGAGGAGCAAGTCCAGTCTGTATGAGGCTCATAAATGTCAAGGTCAAATGCCAAATACTGTCAGAGGGTTTAAAATGCATGATCTTTAAAGGTTTCTTCCAACCCAGTATTCTATGATTCAGTAATAGCTGCTCTTGTTTTTACCCTGTTCCTTGCTTCCTTCTCCTTTTAATTATTTCTTATTTCTGTCAACCTCTATGGTTTTTATTTCATGCTCCTCTCATGTCCTAATTTACCAGGTTTCCACTGTTGTGTCAAGCATTTATTTACTTATGCTTTCCTCTTTTCCTCCTGAACATTCTCTTGTTACTAAGCACTTTACTGCAATGGATGTAAATAGACTGAAGAGTGAAGACTACGGTTCCAAAACAGATCCTTCACTTTCATGTGAATGTGCAGTTTTTGGTTTGTCAGAAATGGAGACAAACGAAATTACTTTCAAACAGCTCTTTTTCAAAGATGTCTCAGTAAGCTTGTTCAGTTTTGTAGTTCATTCATCTCTTGGTCAGTGATTGCACACTGCTAGAATTTCTTTACATTTTTATTGTGTGGTTTTTTTATACATAAAATAACCTCACCCCAAACATATTCAATGTTGATCCTTTCTCTAACTTAATTAATTTGATATCTTCCTGATATATCTCTCACTTTAATATTCCCTTCAAAAATTATGACAGTACAATTTTACACCTTACATGCAGCTTCTAAAATGTCTCTCTCCAACACATAGAAAAGGGGAAAAAAAAAAGAAAAGGAAAACAGCCTAGGACAAAGCCCTAAACCCAACCTTTTATTCCATGCTCTCTAGCTGTCATTCTGAGTGCTTTTAAAATAAACATCTATCCAAAGCCTAACGATGCTGACATAATAACATTATGAAAAAATTCTAGTCCATACCTAAAGGGTTCTATAACTGGAAAAAAAAAAAAAAAAACAAGCAAAAAACCAAAAAACCCAACTTCTTTCAAATGACTATGCATACTCAAATGTTCATATTGTTTCCAGATTATACAATTTGTAGTGTATTGCTCAATAAAATTCAACTAAATGGTTTCAGTTGAAATTGTTCCATATGCTTCCACATCTTGAAGTATTTTAAAAAAGAAGTCATCCGTGCCTTTTATGTAGCTGAGCTCTAAATATTTTTCAAAGTCAGAAAATGCTGAAAGAATAAGATACTACCTTTCACAGGAAAATGAGAGAAACGACAAATGAAGGGAAAATATCAGTATTTAAGCTGCTGTAGCCAAGTGTAGTTTTATGGAGTTCAAAGGGTCATCTTTTATTGTAGAGACTCTAGACTTTAACAGGTAGGGGAAACATTGGTGTAGTCTGTAGCAACTGATGACAAAACAATTGCCATGGAATGTAGGAGAGAAAGCCCCATTCTTGGAAACATTCAAGATCAGCCTGGACAGGTATCTGAGCAATCTGATCTAGCTGAACATGTCCCTTCTTATTGAAAGGAGGTTGTACTGGATGATCCTCAAAGGTCCCTTCCTGATGAAACTGTTCTATGGTTCCATGATTAATACAAACTGAAATTTGAATGCTATGTGCATTTCTTTTCAGAAAGTAAAGCTGTATTTAGCCTCACCGTGAATATTGTGTGAATCTTTTTGTTGTTCTCTTAAAATTATTTCTCCTCACTTAGAATTTGCATTTTTTCCCAGTACTTAAAGCCTGTCATATCCTAAAAGATAGGTACATAAGTTTTGGTATATGAAATGCTGAAGTCAATGAAAAAAATCTCAGTTCACTTCATTAAAATGATTAAACCCTAAGATAAGTTTTTTTCATTATACATATTTAGAGCAGTCTGCCAGGTTTCTAGTTCTTAAGGTTTCTGTTCTGAATTCCTTACCATTATCAATGTTTTGTTAATTGGACATCTATGAGTAAGTGATCTTGGTGAGCAGGCTCTACCTTGAGATGAGGTGGGAGGGAAACACGGGTTAATTACTGGCAGCTTCTCTTTTGTCTCCATCTAAATCAATCAGGCTATTTTTGTGTTACTTATCTGGCTACTTAACTTTTAAACTGCTGCTTCAATTGGTATTCCTACAGCTCTGCTTTCTCTAAAATCACTGAAATCAAGCAAAGTACCTCTTCATGCGCTTTCAATTAAGAAGGAGAATAATGCACACATGCACATTTAAGTACTTACAATTTGAAAGGGTCAAGATTAACTGATTTGTGATATTTTCTTGAACTTTAACTTCCTTGGTGCCAGAATTTATTTGAAGTTATAATTTAGGCTTATGGTTTAATATTGTTTATTTATATTCTGCCTATTTATTCTCATTTTTCAATCTTATTTTTCATTTTTTTTCCTCAGGCTCCCAGTTATGTTTCACATGCAAATTCCGTCAACATAGTTTATCTGATCTTTCAGGCTATTACTGAGAAACAGCTCAAATGACAAAATCATTGCTGACCCAGTGCAGATAGCATAAAAATAAATTTACAGTGAAATATGCAGATATCACATAACAGCAACACACATTTCCAACTCTTTTGTTTAACATGTAGAGCACACACTTTCATTATATATCATGTGTTAGCTACATTCTTTTTATTCATATATTACTCTATTACTTTGGCCACTGAAGACTAAATTATACAAGAGCTTAAACTTTTTTCATATATATTAAAAATAAGTAAAATTAGTTTGATAAAATAATAGTAAAATAATGAATCATATATATATCAGGGTGACATTTTTTCTTATAAAATGATTTAAATTATTATATGGAATGTATTTTTAAAATACATTGAACACTTCCAAGGACACAAGGACAGTTCTATATTCCCCAGAAGGGCTTTGAAAAAAAACATAGACTTTGTTTAATTGTACTGCTTCTTGAAGAACTAAAGAAGCATTAGAACAAAGCAAAAGATTATATATACATAATTAATCTCCAGTTCAGAGATGTAGGAATGTTACTATGCTAGATGCTATGTTGCAACATCATATTAGCATGAATTAGATAGAATCCACTGTTTTCAACATCATCTTCAAATGGTGTTGCAAGTCTATTCTACCAACAGAACTGTGCCGTACAGTTACTGTTACTAAAGGCAGTTATTCTATTTGGTGGCACAGAAGAGACAATTTTCTGTGTATTGGCTACAGCTTAAATAAACAAAGTCTTTTACAAGCTAAGTTATCCCAAATTTTAGTTCATGATCCCTACATTTCTTCTTCTGAAAAGTCTATTTGGTATTATCATGATTGATTACCAGTCACTGTTTTGGATGACTTCCCAGGCATGTTTCACACATAACGTTTAGACCAGATTGCTCAAGGCTGTGCTCAGTTTGATTTTGAAATTTATTCTAGGGATAGACATGTCATAGAGTTCCTGCACAAACTGTTTCTGTATCTGACATTCTCAAAATCACCAAGAAATCTTTTTATGTGTGTTAAATTGAATTTAGTGTATTTCAGAGTATAACCATCTCCTCTTGTCCTCACTGGACCACTGAGAAGAATTTGTCACTGCCTTGCTTGTATCTCCCTCCCCTTTCATAAGATCTCTCTGAGCCGTCTGTTCTCCAAAATGAACAGTCAGAGATATCTCAGCCTCTCCTCACATGACAGATACTCCACTACACTTCATTCCTCTTTGGGGGAGACCAATTGACCAGTGAACAAAAAGAGCAAAAAAACAGAATGCCTGTTGTGCCCATCATCTAAGCCTCCACTTACCACAAGCCTAGACTTCACTGTGGGCTACTTATTCTGTGAACCTTTCTTATATTTGGAAATCCTTGATCTGACGCAAAAAGCTGAGCATTCTCCTTAAATAGTCTTCTTTGTAACCTGTGCTCACACTGTATTCACCAGTAACCCCCCTCCTGTTCCTGCTCCCGCTCCTGCCTGTGGGTGAGGACAGAGGCACGTTCACAATTTGGGGTGGATCTAGCTGGCACCTCTTTGCAGCTTTAATTTGAAGTGTTATCCTACAGTTCTCACAGCAAACAACTAGTCCTGAAGCCACTGACTTTGCCTGAAGGAAGGCATATGCACACACTCTTTTCACATATATTTTATGTCTCAGGAGAAGAAATATTTTAACAGTGACAGCAGCATTTGGTATTCCTTACACACCTGACAACCTTTCCCCTCAAGCTGAACTAATCCTCCTGTTGTCTTTCCTTGGGACAGGTTCTTCTGGGACCTGCCAGGTGCCCGTGTAAAAGGCTTTCTAATCTGGGAAAAGGCTGGATCTGTTTATAAGTCTAATCACCATGCATTTCAGGTTAATTCAGTCGCTTAAAGCAGAAAATCTTCCTCCATTTCTCTCCCAAACTTGAAACATTAGGTTTCTGTTGGATTATATGAATTTGCAAGGCACATCCATGCTAAATTTTATGCCCTTCAAAAAACAAAGTCATGCTAATTACCAAAGCCTGTCAGTAGCAGTTTCTGAAATATCTTGAACTTTTAATCTTAAATAAATTTGCATTATTCAGAATAGCTGTACAAACTTTTTGATGCAAGCTGTGTGAAAACACAAAAAATTGATTCTTTTTCCCCTGGTAGAACACAGTATTCTAACATGACCCTGGTGTTCACAATATAATTTCCAGCAGACTGACTTTTCAAGTGGGAGACTCAATTCACCCAGGGATAGTAGAACTGTCTGAGTAAAACTATTTCTCTTCACTGATTAAAGAGGGTGACTGTATTTTAACAGAAATGCCTCAGTTGACTACAGCACAATCAAACTTGAGGGAAAAAAATGTCCAAGTCTAACTTCTTTTTTATTGTTCTATAAATTACATCAGTAGACTAAGTAAAAATCATTTTAGCCCTTTTAGAAATTGACTTGCAGTAACTGAGGAAAATTGATGGAGAATGTAAACTTAAGTTACATGGCAGTGTTTGCAAAGATACAGGCAACATTTGAGCAGCATGCATTCAGTAGAGGTCTGTTTAAATAAATGAACATGTGCTCAAGTAGTGAAGTTAGATAATGGCTCTAAAATTATATTGTTTAAGATGTCTAGAATTTGAGTAATAACAAAGGAAGATACCATTCAGAATGAAATTTTAGTTTTGGTCATGCAAGTGGGAAATGTTCTTGTGTGATAATAGACATGTCCATGCTTTCATAAACATCAATATTTTTATTTATATTTTTAGAAAGTACATCTTTATGCAGCAGCGTTTTGTGAAATCTTTGGCCTATTTGTGCATTCACAAATTTTTTTTTCAGAGCACTTCAGAAACAGGAAGATGTTGTGATGCCTCTTCTAACAACTCAGACTTTCAAAGTTTTCCTTTTATTTTTAAATTTTATTAAAAACTGTGGTTAGGATAAATAATATTCAGTACACAAGTTATTTGTGTAAATAACCATTAAACAGAAATTTTTCCAATCACTTCTAGAATCTTTATTAAAATTTTTGTACTCTTCATAATTAGACGTTACCCAAAGGAAAATCAGCAAAATGAATAGTTTACTTACTATGCTTATATGTTGTTTTGGATATAGATATCACAAGAAGTGTCAAATTCCATTTCCAGCATAGGGAAAAAAAAGCTTCCAACTGTTCTGCAACGTTAGTTTACGCATACTGCTAGATTTGCTCACTTTTGTTTGAACTGCTGGAAATTAAGAGCTAAATATTTAACTTTGAAGTGAATCATTAGCAGTCATTTGCAGACTGAAATACATGACATACTGGTAAACACATACAGAAAAAACGTTTAATATGAGCTTGTAAGAAGAGTCTTTTTTTGATTGTCAAACTACCTATAGTATAAGCTTTGAACAAATTAATTTTTTGTTACTAATTAATTCATTTAACAGTACATTAGTTGTGAGTTAGACTCCTCAAAAAGGGACTATTGTTTAAATCAATACATTGTGAGATACGAATATACACTGTGAGAGAAAGAAAAAAAATCAATACCAATGCACAAATATAATATTATAGTAGTAAGGTACTTATATATAACATATTTAATTTCTTAACCTCTATATAATTCCTATATGCTGTTCAAGCATGCATGCAATAGTGAAAAAAGAGGAAGGGGCAAGGACAAGAGAAGAAAGGGAAAGACACTGAAATAAATGTTAAATGTCAATGCCAAAAAAAGAGAGCTGCTTGATATTCCTAATTTTCTTCACACGCTTCAAGTACTGTTTATCAATCAAAAAGCAAAGCATTTTGAGAACCTCAAAACACAAAAAGGTTGCTCTGACAAGAAGCGAAAGAAAAGACAAGAAAACATTCATTTTACTACTACCCAATAATTATCTGTCTCCTTTTGATTGTGATGTTGGCTGGATTAAAATTTAAGTGAAAATGTTAGTTGTTTAAATGTGAGTAAAAATATTTTTATATAGAGAATGTGTCTGTTAAACCAAATAAGTTTGACAAAGCTGTCAAATGTAATATAATTTTCCCAATAGATGCATATTATGTTAACATTAGCCTGAAGAAGATTTTGTGTAGGAGCATCCGAAAGCAAATACCATAATGACTACTTCTCCTCTGTTAACTATTTGTTCATTTTTATGTTTTTATTTTTAAATTAAATTAAGAAATGGTTTACTATTTTATTTTCAATTCACTTTGCAAAATAAGAGGGATATTTTTAATTATTTATTTTTACATCATAGTGTGTCATTACATAGAGACTACATGTATGGTCAGAATTATTAATCACAGGCAATGCTACCTAAAAATCAGGTTTTCAAAAACAGAACCAAAGAGGGAGGAAAAACAAGAGCAACCTAACCTGGACTTCTGTTTTCTAAGTGGTGACCTTTACAAAACTGCAAACCCCATGTAAATAAAGAATGCGTCAAAATATTGAATTTGACTGTTAACTAAAGAACTTCCTTCTATTTTTCTTCAAAAACCAGAAAAGCATGAAGACTAAACAATAAATGAGTTCTGCCATGAAGAAAATAACATCTAATAAAAAAGTTTTAAGGTCTGCTTAGTTTCCTCCCTTATTCATTAACCATAACTGAGTTATGTAAGTAACAGAGGCAGCCCACTGCCTGAAGGCTAACCACCCCCATTTGCCTCAAGGCAGATGCTGCAAGCCAGGACTGACCACTCTTGACTCCAACCAGATCCCAGCAGCTGGCACTTACTCACACATGCAGAACAGAGTGTGAGATTATGCACAATTAGGGTTAGATAGGACGGGACAAACTCTGCTGATCAGGCACAAGGCTAAGCCAGAGAAGTGTGCTGACTGTCCCCATTTTACATGTGAATACATCTTTCTGTCTGTTCCCTCTTTGCTCCTTACCAGTTTCCTTCTGCTGCACATTCCTTTACTAGTTTGCACAGATTTAGTAATTTCACTGTAGTATCCCAACTCCTTGTGTCTTTAGTTCCCACTTTTTAGCTACAAAATGCCGATGATCCCCTCTAGACTTGTGCCTGGAGTTTTTAATAGCCTGTCAAGTACTATGACTGACAAGGTTTTTTTCTTGCCATTGTCTCCATTATTGTCTCCCTATAAGGCCTGTGTCTCTGTATATTTTTTTGTTTTTTATGGATGGCCTTCTCCTTTTCTTTATGATCACATTTAGCAAGGTCTTTAATCAGATAATCTTCAGGGAGCAGACACGCTCTTCTTTCTGCATATTCTTACAAAGACCTGAAAGGATAAAAACCTTGCACAACAGTCTGACCTCATAGGTGACTTTGCACTGAACAGTAGACTGGCCTAGTGGTCTTCTCAAATTCCTTCTGAGTTATGAGAGTTACAGAATTACTCTACTGTTCTATAAGGGCATTTAGGAGATGTTGCTAAATTATGGATTGTGTTCAGGCTGGTCATACATATTTAGTGACATCAGAGGGCAGGAGACCTTCTTTGTTAAACTCTGTTACATTACATGCTATGTAATTGATATTCTCCAAGACCCCAGGTAGGAGCAGATTTTGATAAGTATTGAGATATTTTTTTCTCTGTCTCAAGAGTAAT
Organism: Ammospiza nelsoni; assembly: GCF_027579445.1. Classification (NCBI taxonomy): domain Eukaryota; kingdom Metazoa; phylum Chordata; class Aves; order Passeriformes; family Passerellidae; genus Ammospiza; species Ammospiza nelsoni. Next base: position 74,935,663 of record NC_080634.1, on the reverse strand, counting down.
GCTTCTATTGTTAGCTGTCTACACTAGATGCAATGTTTCAATAAATCAAAATAGAAAAAACACTGCCATACTGAAATTGATATTTGTAAAAATCATTCCTGTCACTCAGGACAGATGCAATCCCCTGGAGTTATTTCTTTATGTAACTCCACTGTAGCCATGTATTGCTTCACATATATATGTTTCAGCCATTTTAATGCATTAATCAACAATATTTGGAATATAATCTTTTAATACAGCCGTGAGTTTTTCAGCCTGAGGGAAGGCAAATTGTTGTCAGGATGAATACCTTGTACTTGGTTTACACAGCAAGGTTTTGCTAGCAGGAGGTGTTTGTAATGTAGAGGTGACTCCTGTGAGAAACTGCCAGAAGCTGTTCCCATGTCAGCCAGTTCCAGCCAGATACACGGCAGACCCACTGCTAGACAAAGCTGAGCCAACTAGCAACATCAGTAATGCCTCTGAGGTAACACATTTTTGAAAAAGTAAAGGATGCTTCACCGCAGCTGTGAAAGAGATTTCAGAAAATGTTAAAGAAACAGCTCTGCATATATCAAGGTCAGGGTAGAAGAAGGGAAAAAGACTCTGTAGGAGCCAGACCAGAGCAGGAGAAGAACAGGAGGAGGAAGAATCAGCACAAATTGAGAATTATGAAATTAACACAACTCCTAATTCCCATTCCTATGCTCTGCCTGGAGTGGGGGAAAAGAGATTTGGGAATGAAGTTAAGCCTAAGAAGGAAGGGGTGAGAGAAAAGTGGTTTTAGTTTTTTTTCTTATTTCTCGCTACCCAATTCTACTACAATTAAACGGCAATCAATGGAATTGAATTTCCCTACTTGAGTCTATTTTGCCATGATGGTAAAGGGCAAGCTATCTCCCCGTCCTTAACTCAGCCTGCAGGCTTTTTGTCCTATTTTCCCCCATCTGTCCTGATGGTGGAGGGAAAATGATAGAATTGCTTGGTAGGCACCTGGCAGCCAGCTGAGGCCAACCCACTACATTTCTTTAAATTAATGTCTAAAGATAAATTTCCATGAAGATGAATAAGACTTATTTATGCAATTCCAGAAGCTTCTGTAGCATGTGAAAAAGAGAGTTACTGCCCAATGGTGTGAGTTTCATTCAGATTTGAAAAACTTTGTTCTCTCCTGAATGAAAAATTTTCTCTTAGATTTACAGACCTAGGTTCACATCTCATGAACATATATTGTATATCTCCTCAGAACTAAGCTGAGATATTCAGTGTGAAAAATGTAGGGAAATAGTGCAAGGTGCAAGGGGATATCTAGGAATACAATGTAAGTAAATGTCGAGGAATATTTGTGGATGTAAGTCTCATTTTAATTTGTCTGATATTTCCAACAAAGCCAGTTAAATTTCAGAGTTACTGCTCCACTTTTGATTATTTATGATTTTCATCATATTTCTTATCTGAAAGTACTGCTGCATATTTTCTTTCTCCTTTTACTTTTTTGTTTTTCACTAAAACCCACAAAAACACCCTTCAAATTAATTTAGTATCAACAGTTTTAGGCTTCTGAAAAAATAAGTTGTCTTTAACATCAAAACTAGAGATTTTCCATAATATGGAATCAATATAATAATTTTGGTTTCAATACATCAACACAATTCTAGAATAACACTTTTTAAGCACTGGTGTTATTAGGGCCTGGTGCAGGGAATGTTCAAGACTAAATTACAGTATTTACAGCTTAGCTTTGTTGGTGATAAATTTATCAAAACCCCCTAAAAAGTCTGGGGGAATCATAACATAGAGTAATCTGCATTTGTTCAACACTTGCACAACACAATCACAGTGCAGAAAATTCAAATTAATGCATGTAATAGCCATTTTTGCTGAACAACAGTACAAACTCAACAGAGGAATCTCATTTAAATGTTCTTGTAAATTGTCTTAAGGCATGACATGTAGTAAAATATAAATCAATACTGGCAAATATATTTCCTTTATATCCATTACATTTTTCTTTACGCTGACCACAAATGGACAAATTAGAAATGACTTTTGTTTCAAATATCAGAGATCAACAGAAGAAAAGAAACCCCCAGTGTTTCATGGGACTTCATGCCATGAATCTTTCTTCCCTGATGAATGATCATTTGTCTCCACAGACAGCTAAAACCTTAGAGATTTAATGTGAAGTAGGGAGAAATTAGGGTTGAAAAAACCACAGCAGGAATTCTCCAAGTGTTTCCCACTACCAACAGCTCAGCATTTTGTGACTTATCCTTGATCCCTCTGTCCTGCCAACGCCATTCAATACTGATCCTTAGTTTACTTGACCTGTCAGTAACACAGTCCCATGAGTGTAGTCTTCACTTCTTAAAATCCTCCTCTAAAGTGCAATCTCTAACAAGCAGAAAGAAGAATTAGATTCTCAGATACTTTAGCAGAATAAAAAATAGCTCTCCTTTGGAAGACAGTGATAAGCAGATGGAAAATGCAGCTTGAGAGTTTTGTTAGCTTGGACCATTTCACTGCATGTTCTCAACAGGTGTTAAAGGGGATGAGTTAGTTAGCAGAAATAGCCAGCATGCATTTTATTTAGTAATGCTGGTTGGTGAATTTCAGATATAATATGCTCCCATTATGATAGACGCATGAAAATTGTACCTTCTCTTGCAACAATTAGAATTTCAGAAGTGTTCATCATGGTACTACATTTACTCTAACTGAAATAATGTGGATCCTAAATTTTAGTTTAAAGACAACAACTGAACCGGTATGTAAACTTTGCAAATGAATTTTTTGTCCATTGTCGAATTTATATCAATGAACAAATGTAAAGGTGGCAGACAAGGTTTATATTTCTAGGAACATATTTATCTGTAATGGACAATTTGAGTAGTTTTTTTAGCTAGGTAAGAATTAAGAAATCTAAAAACATTTTTACAAATGTGGAAATTTCACATGCTAATCTGGACATTCTAGCATCATCAAATATGTCTCCTATACGAAACACCTGCATGTAGTGCATATTCCTATTTTCATAGTTTGAGATCTAAATAATTTTGCTGGGTTTTTTTGAATGGACTTTTGCTTACTCACTTTTTAGAAAAGTAGCATACGGACTTGAACTCAAATTCAATGAGTTTGGAGGCTGGTCCTCCAAACCGCCCAGCTCTTTATCTCTTTATATTGCAAAATTATTCACTCCTTTCTTAAAGAATCTCTATTTGTGATGTACTATTTCCTTAGGTATATCTGGTTAGCATTTAAATTCCCTCTATTTTCTTCACATCAGCCAAACAATGTTGGAATGCGTCTTCTTATGTCCCTTTAATGTAATAGGCTTTACTTGATTCCTGTATGGATATGATTCCAAACTTCAAGAGAAGAAAGTGAACAAATAAATACATGCACAGTAACATTTATAGAGAATGGAGAAGATAGAAGATGGAGAACAAATAACACACTCTGTGAAGTCTGTCTCAATTCCTGCTACTGCTAAGCGCTCATCATGCATCCTCCATGATGTTGGAGGAGGAAACTGGAATGAAAATAAAAGTCTGAGGAATAAACAGTATAGGAGACATGATATGGATCAGGACATTCTGCACTTAAAAGAGTTCCGTGATAGTAGTCTGAGATCAGCTTTGTTGATAGGAAGACCCTACTTTACAATTCATCATTGCATTAATATTTACCCCCAAATTCAATTGGTCCTCTTAGGTCACTCTGGGAACTTTTAATGACAGAGAGATTTAAAATGGCCAGCAAATTTCTTGTATAAATTGTCTGTGACTTCTCAATAGGTTGGCACTTTTGTCTGATCCTTATACTGCTGTTTAGTCAGCACGAGTTGAAAAAAATGACTTTGAAGAAAAAGGGAAAATATTTGCTCACTTGGGCTATAGTTACATTATTTCTGTGACATAAACCAAGACCATTGTTAAAATACTCAGGAATACACACCCTTCTGTAGTTTTTCTTTGCTTCTAGTTGCTCCTATTCCATTGGGAGAAAAAAAAAAATACATTCCACTGAGTTCTGTTATCTGATTAATTTTGCACTCCTACGGATGTTAGTACTGATATTGAGAACTAAGAGATGGAAATAGAAACAAAGAATGGAAAATCCCTTTTGTGGCAACACAGACACATGAAAGTGACTCAATTAATGAGGTAAGCTAGGTAGTAACCTCTGATTGCAAATGTACTTTCTCACCTTGTATTTAATATGTCTGAGACTTAAGAGTACCAAAGTAAGGTCAAAGCAATTACAAGTAAACAATGTACCTCCCTCACAAATCTGTGATCCAGAAAGTATTCCCAAACTCATAAGCAGAGAGCAAGCACTTAGTTGAAAAAGACACATCACAGTAGCAGCAAGCTCTCTCCTTTTTTTTGTTTGAAAATTCAAACTATTGAAAACGTAAGTCTTTGACAGAGCCCAGTTAACCAAGGCATTTTTCACATCAGATTTTTCTGGAGAATGCAAAAAGGCAGCCAGCAAGTTTGCTGAGGACAGCAGAAAACTGCTCAGCAATTGAGGTGATGTACCACAAGGTCTGGATAGAGCAGCAAGAGGGGAGTTTGCTTCCTTCAGGCGTTAGGTAGAGAACCATCTGTATCATCAAATGAAAGAGTTACAGAAGAACTTCAGCAGCCTGTACAACACAAGGGATCACCAGAAAGAAATCAGTAGGACCTTCTCTGAGACCATGCAGTTAAAAGAAGGGTCTAAACTCTGATCCCTGCTGAATGAGGTGTGGTAGAGTGAGTACTTTTGGGGATGGAAATGTACTTGCCTATCATGGTAAAGGCTAGAAGCTCATGATATAATATTAGAAGCTGCTCCACTTGTAGATTTGCAAATGTAGAAGAGTTTTAGTGTCCTGGAAACAGGGGAGGGAGCTTTGCCCAATGAAATGTTGAGCCACTGCAGGATTAAGTAATAGCCTCAGGTTAGTAGGCCTGATTTCATTTGGAAATTGAGCCAGCTTGATATCAGCTGGAGAGAAAACATAGCAGGGCACAAGCAATCAAGGAGGTTTTTTGAGTGCATTTATGATAGCTTCCTGACACAGGGGAGTCTGGGCTGCTGGACATCAGACTTACAAACAAGAAAGAAATTGTTGGGAACACAAAGGTTGGAGGCAGGCTTGATTGAAATTACCATGAAGTGGTTCTGTTGAGGGTCCAGAGGGAAGGGAACAAGGAAAAAAGCAGGATCACAGCTGTGTACTTTAGGTGTAAAACCCAGATATCAATATCACGGGGTTAGTACCAAGTGGTATTTTCTTTAGGGACTGGATGCTGGGATTGAGTGCATGCTCAGCACTCCAGATGATATAAGAACAAGAAGAATGCTTGATACACCAGATGGTTATGCTCAGCTTCCGAGGGACTCAACAAGTTGGCAGAAATTGGCCAGTAGCAACCTCATTAGGTACATAAAAGAGAATTGCAAATTCCTGCACCAGGGGAGGAATAATACCCATGCAACACATATGCTCAGGCTGCCTGGCTAGAAGCAACTCTAAAGAGAAGGACCTGAGGGTCTTGGTGGACAATGAGCTATCCAGAGGTCACCTTTGCTCAAGGTTACCCTTTGTGTCCTTGCAGAAAGAAAGGTCAAAAGCCTCCTTGGTTGTACTACAGCTAGAAAGTACAAAAGTTGTTTTCTCCCCTCTACTCAGAACTGGTGAAAGACATCTGGATTTCTGTGTCATTTTCTGAGCTCTCCAGCATAGAAGAGGCATAGAGCTGCTGCAGTTAGTTCAGCAAAAGGCCACAAAGACAATTAAGAAATTTGAGCATTTTTCATATAAGGATAGACAGCTTGGATTGTTCAGTTTGGAAAAAAGAAGGCCTTACTAGTTAGCATGAGTACTGGGAAAGAGGGTGCAAAAAGATGTGACTAGAATGCTCTTCAAAATATCTAGTGACAGGAACTCATAAGAAAAATACTTTTTTACTTCAAAGAGTGTCTCGACATTAACTGCTTCTGAAAGAACTGATCCAGAAAGATTTGAGATCATAATGCTTGTAGGTCTTCAAACCCTGCCTGGGCACGGCCCTGGACAACCTGCTCTAGGTGACCTTGGGTGAGCGGAGTGTTTGCACTAGATGATCTCCAAAAGTTTGTTCCAGCATTATCCATTCTGTGATTTATCATTATTCCACAAGTACAGGTAACTTACTTAAAAAAAAAAAAAAGCAAAAAGAAAAAAAGGATGAAAAAACATTGTGCTGTAAATCTCAGAAACTCAAACTGTGCTGTGAAAAAAATAATTGAAATACTTTTGAATTTATAGAAGAAATGTGCAAGTTTTAGTTGCCTAAGCATCAGTGATCTTAGGCAATGTGGGCTATTGTTTTTCAGTGTAATTGTGCAATCTATTAAATTCTGCATCTGTCAACAAAATGAAGTTATCTATGAAATCCTAGCATAGCTCAAAATCTATGCTTAGACACCTTAAATTCTTTCAAAAATACAAATGCTTGGAAAGATTTTTTTATTATTCGTGAATAAACAACAAGTGTTGGTACCCATTTAGCTGCGTTTGTCTTTTTTCTCCAAATCTATCCCAGAAATATGCATTAACTAAATATGATCACTACCCATGCTGGGAGCAAAGGAGCTCTCACCTTCATATTTTATTTTTATCTTAGCAAAGTCTTAAAACATCTTGAAGGATTATAACAGAGTCCACAGGAATAGTAAAGTTCTTCTACATGATTTATAAAGCCTGTAGCAAAGTCAATCTTTGGCTTACTGAAACATTCAGATACAAAAATTCCTCCACAAATTATTAGAATTTTTTGCAATTGTGGAATTTTATATTTTATATGTGTGATAAAGTGAAACATAGGTTTTATAAGACACACAAAAATTACTGTTAAACTTGTGACAAAAGCAGAATGATGAAATTAAAATTATTTTGACAAAGAAACAATATTGACCAAAGAAACATGAGGGAAAGAATAACTAAATGTCAGAAACCTTTTCTGTCTAAAAGCACGTACTACAGTGATTTAGAGAAAGCCGTGCTATTTAAAGTGGATTTAAGTATTGCTTCAAAAAGACTGGAGCTCTGAGCCTTGACCAAGGTTTAACAGGCTAGAAGGAACACTGACCCAGAAGAGATTATAACTAGTTTTGCATTTTTCCTTTTACATATAAAAATTAGTAAAAATCCACTTTAAAACTGCAATTATAGACTGTCTTAAAATTCTGATTTATGTTTGGATTTGAAGGGTCATCTTCAGTGTAGTGGGTTCTTGATTTAGGAAACTACTGTAATAGGATCACCCATTGTGACTTTCCTTCTGACAAACTTAATAGCTTTTGGAGTACAGGAGGAAGGAAAAAGCTTCAAGATTCCTCTTGAGAGGAAGGGATATCCGTCTCAAGTTGTTCTTTGAAGAATGATGGGTAAACGTTAATGCCTTTGACACCTTTGTCATGATGTTTTATAAACCCCATTGAGCAGGTTCAAGTGAAATGGATGAAGTATCAGTAACTACCTGGTACTAAAGCTAGGACTCATTACCCTTGAGACTTTTATAATTTTAATGTAATCAACAGGTGGCTATGTTCTATTAATTGAATTAATTTTGGCAGAAGATAGCCAATTTATTACATTATCTTTTAAAAGGAAGTTGTCCATTTTCAGAAAAGTGCAAGTAGAAGAAGAATCTGCCTCTTCTACAATTTTATCTGATTGTACCTCAGGTCAAATCATTCCAGGGAAAGTAAGTACAAGCTGAATTTTCTTAGTGCAGCTCAGGCGGATGTCATAGAATTTTTTTGTAAAGAGCTTGTCATACTTGCCCTCCACAATTCACATCAAGAACATTTCATCAAAATAGATCCCAAAGGCATCAACACTATTTTCACAACTTTGAAGTAACATTTTATAATTGTGGAAAAAAAATCTCTAGCTATGAAACCTGACCACATTATTAGTTACTCCAATGTTTATATAAAATAGCTCCTATTCCTTCAGTGAAATGGTCTGTAATTTAAACAAGTGCAGAAATAGAGGTTTAGTCCTTTAACTAGCATTTGTCACAAATACAGATTTTGCAAGGTCTTTCAGATATTATTAACAATGAAGACTGAAAAAGTATTACAATACTAATGCTATTTTTCTTATTTTCTTGTTTATCACTTTTTCAGTAAATGCTTAATGGAACAACATCTGAAATAGGAAAAATAAGAAAATATCTGTAAAATAATGCTGTCATTTTATGGTAAATCTCCCACACCGTCTCAGTAGTTTCTCATGGTCACCTCCTCACAGCGCTGACTCCTTCTTTTTCTTCTTCTCACTACAGACAACAAACTTCAGCCCTCTCCACAACACAACCAACAAACTGCACCTCTCTCCTCACCCAGCTACCCCACTCTTTTGTAGCACTCATCTTCTTATTGGACGCAGCTGTGGCCTGTTAAGGGCAGGGCTGTTCCTAATCTTTGGTGATTAGTGCAGCTGCAACTCCTCAGGGGTGAGACTGCCTTCTGCACTATTTTCTTACATTCTATCCCTCCACAAAATAACAGTAAAATAATATAGTTGTATATTTTTTTCTAAAGCAAGTAGGGTTGATGTGCCACTGCTTTGATCATACATCTTTGCTTGTACTAATATAGAAGCAGAACAAAATCATACATCTTCATAAATAAAGGTTTGAAACAAAAACCTAAACTGTTCTTACATAGATTAAAGTAGGAGAATTTTCATGGAAATACAGGACTACAACTTATATCAGAATGAATATGCTTTAAAATGCTTTTTTATGCATGTTTCTTTCAAGTTTTCCTCCTAATATTATGGGAAAATGAACCATTTATTTATGATCTACCTTTTTTTCATGTTTATTTTCATGCATGAGGTATGATACTTTGTGATACTTTTACATTGCAGAATTGTTTTGAAAATTATTATGCTTGTTCTGAGTAAACAAGCTTCAGATTTTTGAGATCATATAGCCATGTTAGAGTTTTATTGTATGGTCCAGCTAATAGACACTACCTCTTTAACTGTGCTACTTGTATTATTCATGCTGTGAATGAGCTCAGCTGGAGCTACTCTCAGCCCCTTGCATCACACTTCACTTTGTAACAGAGATATGTTGGGTGGTATTCTGATCAAATGTAGACAACTACTGTGTCTATTAATCACCACTGTCATTCCTGCAAATGGAGAAAAACAGCTACTTGTGTAAGACAATCAATCCTGCCCTAAAATAGATGCCTAAATTAGGTCAGGTGAATAGTACTCTGAAAGAGAGCATTTCTCTCAGCAGACTGACTGACAGTCACTAATGAAGTCTAGGCAGAGCAGTGTAAATGTAATGCTTGTGTTGGGTACTGCTAGCTTGGCTTAGGTGTGTCCCATAAGTATATACTGCTAGCTTGGTTTAGGTGTGTACTTTGTGAGTATATACATGTATATATTTGGGTGAGATCTTTTGTAGTGTTGAGAACTTGTTTTGTGCAAGGAAACACTTAAAACAGATGCTTAATTTAATTGTATAAATATTCATGTTTGTTGTTGAAGGGCTGCTTAGTTGCTTAAAATTAAATGCTGATGTGAATAAGTAATTCATGGCAATTCTATAAATAGATTTTAGACTTTAAAATTTACAGCAATGAATTGAACTATTAGTACAACACTGGATGTCACTTCACAATGAAAAATACTGATGTAGTAAAATAAAGGCAGATCTCACTCTTGTCACCAATGTCAAAGATTATTTATTGTTACTTACATCATAGTAGCTGTATCCTGATATTAAAAAAAAAATCTGTTTTAGCAATCACAATTTCTGATTCACCCCATAACTTGGTGTCAAACATTTACAGAGGCATAACTAACAAAGAAAGTAGTTACCATCATTTTCCCATAATAGATGAAGAGATTACCAATGAAATGTGGAAGGCTAGCCTCCAATTACTGTGGGGAAAACATTTTCATTCCATATTTTAAGATCTGAATTAATTGATCTAGAAATAAATGTGTGAAATCACAGACTGGAAAAAAAAAGAAAGAAATAGGAAACTGTAAATAGATTAAATTGTTCAAAGCAAAACCAAGAAAGCATAACAAAAAACATTAGTGACTAGAGATTCAGTGATTACAAAGGGCAACATCATAGCCTCAAATATTTTATTTTCTGAAATACGTGTGAAAGAGTAAGAGTCCGCAATTTTTCTTATTACATTTTTTTCACATTTAAAATTCTAAAAAGAAGTATGAAATTAACAAAGCACCATGATTATAATCCTCTCACTGAAGAACTAATAAAGCACAGAAAAATTAGAGTCTTATTTTTTCTGAATATGATGTAGCCCTAGCCCCGGGCCAGTTGTGGTTTTGCCTTTGTCTGGGAAACCATGCTGGGCATTGTCTCTGGGAGGTGTTTTTGTTTGTTCAGTGATGAATATGCTTTTGTGGGTAAAAGTCTCTGTATCTTTTTATTTTTTTTTTTATTAATATTGTTGTAGGTTTTGAGATTTCTCAAGTAATTGTGATTCAAGCATGTAATCTCTTCTAGTGTTCCTCCATTATCAAAAGGGGCAGGGGAACAAAGGAGCATCTTAAATGGGTTTAATTTTCTAGCTGGGTTTTAAACCAGCACACCCTCATTCTGTAAGATGAGGCGCATTCACCTCTCCCACATAGGTCTATGGCAAGCATAATTAATACTCATTGATTTATAATGCAAGGTACTATAACCTCAGAACACTGAAACAAGTAATAATAAAAAGATAAATTTGTAATTTTTCTTTCTGAGGAATATTTACATCCACAGCAAGAATCTGTTTCATCATACTTGTTTCAAAATATTAACACTAGAGGCAAATGGAAGGAAATATGATTTACCCTATGTCACTGCCTGGAGGCTGAAATATCTTGAATACAATCAATCAGCTCTGTGGAAAAGATATTAAAGGTAAAAAAACCCTTTGATTTTCCTATTTCTGTGTTAATATCTTTTTCATTGAAAGGCAAAGGCTGAGAAAATATTCTGATACCATCAAATGCATGCAGAAAGTTTTAACTTGACATCAACTTTTTACATGTATGAATTAATATTATTTTATTATCCCTACTTAATGCACCAAGTTTGCAAATTGTTTGATGTACATTCAACATCAACATCACCCAAAGTACATAGAATCATTCCAGCTCTCACACCAGCTTCTATTTTGTTAACATTCACTAGCATTTTGGAAGCAGTGTTAACACTGACCTTACTGTAAGTCTGTTCTTTTATTATTATTTTGATCAAAACAAAGGAACACTCCCCTTTCCCTATAACAGAATGTCTCAGCTTCATTTAAAGTTTCTAAAAGTTCTAAAGTTTCTAACATGCATAGTTTCTTTCCTTTTAAATCCAATGTATTCAAAATAACAAGTTCAGAGTTTGTTTGTGGTCTGTGTTCAAGTAGTTGTTTTGTGATGATGATGTTTAATGAACTAATGGCCTAAGAGAATCAGAAAAGACTCCAAATCTATTGCTAACTTTATAAATATCACAGTTTGTGGATTTCCTAGTTTCACTGCCAACTATTTAATGTTACCATCCTGCTTTTAATGAGCATTGGACCGAAATCTTTGTATCAATATGCACCATATTTCTCAAGTGTGACATATCGCAGTCACAGTAGCATTAATGAGATTGGGAAACTTTGCAGTTCCAGTAAAGAACTTTAACTGAGTTTGTTTTAGAGCTTGATACAAGGCCTGAGGCTTGAAATTTATGGAACAGTTCCCCTCAGTCAATGTTTCTGTCTCAACATGTATGTAAACCTTAGTTACAGTAGATAAATATCATGGTGACAGTGAACATTGTTCCTATAAATATGGTAGTATTCGAATAAGTTTTATTTAGACAGCTGTGTAATTTTCAAAATTAGTGTATACATTTGACAGATTTCAATTGGAAATTCTCAAATATCTTTTCAACCTACAGATACACATCAAATATTATATTACTGAATAAATTTAAATAATAGGGCCTGAAAATACCTCTGCAAGAACTCTTTTTGAAAGCTATTTAATTCAAACACGATTGGACTTTTGGTAAACCAATTTTTTAAAGTTTTACTTCTAAACCACTGACCAACTATTGAATGTAATCTGTGATAGACTGGAAGGATTGCTGGCTTGAAAACTTCCATGAATGTGTGTGGGAGAAGGGCCAAGGTCAGGCCTTGCCTTTGGTGAGGCAGTGCCCTGCACACGCCACGTTCTCCAGGCCTGCACCCCATCCCTGCAGTGGCCACCAGTCCCTGGCACAGCAGGGGCAATGCTCCACACCTGCCCCTGGAGCCCCTGTCCCAGCTCCTGAGTGGCCAAATGACCAAAGCCCCACCTGGGGGCAGGGCCCAGGAAAGCCAAAGGGTGTTAAACACAGGAGATGCTGCAAGCACATGTCTTGACCCTGCTGCCTCCTGGAACGTCTACCAGCTGAACACCTTTGGAAACAGGAGTGGTAGCTATACTTGTTCTTTTCTATACCTTCTCTGTCTTTTTTTCTGTTTCATCTCCTAATTCTCTCCTGAAGATTTAAGTAACTTAAAATCAGATGGGCATGGAGTTTGCTGAGTTGAATGGTCTGAGTTAATGCTTTGTGAAATATTGTATGTTGATTTAATGTTGCTCTAAACTTTTGCCGAATTTCTCTGATTTTCCAATGAAGTTCTTTTTGTTGTTTTGAGCTCTTAGGAGTATTGTGTCATTATTTCTCCCACGTGTGTAACTCTGAGTGCACGAAAAACCTTAAGCCCTTTTAAGAGGCTTGTCTAGTAAGGTTTTTTGGGTCCTTACAGTTAGCTCCATAGTGGAAAAAAATACTATCCTGATGAAGTTTTGAGGCACTTCACTTACAAACTCCATTTTTTGGAGGGGACAAGGGATAGTTTAGATATTTTTATTGTCTATGTACTTCTATAAATAGATGAAGATAATGAAAGAGACTATTCTTTTATCTCTTCACCTTTCCATCATCTATATCTCAGCTCATGTGTTAGTAGAGAGAAGATGACAGAAATGTGATTTTTAAATTGATGTTCCCAAAAAATTCTAGATCTACTTTTTTTCTTCTGATTTAAATATGGCTGTGTAACTGTTTTCTAAATGGGACTTATTAATTATTTTTCAGCCTAAATTAAGCATAAATAATGATTCTCAGTGGAAGGCAACATTCAGAGTGGGCATACCATTTTTTTGTGAGATAGATATATTCCATATTTTGCTATAAATTTTAATCAAGTCATCTATAAGGTAGCTATAATTACTTCAGTTGCAACAAAACATCATAAAAATCATGCTTAAGATATCTCGTTAGAAGACTTTTTTTACCAACTATTTAGAACAACTTTTTTTGGGTTGTGCCTCTTTGGAACTAACAGTTTTTAATTATGTAGATGTAAACATCACTGATTGCACCTACTCCCACTTACATACCCTGTTTTTCTTTTCCAACCAGTGAAATTCAGTTCCTTTTTACTTAATATTGACTTTCCCTTCCATGCATTGACAGGAATGTTTCTGTTAGACACTCTCACAGCTTTTATATTTAGTTGCTAAAAGGCAGAACAGTAGATGAGCTTCAGCTGTGAAATTCACTATTTCCATATGGAGCGCTCACTGCTCTATTTGCTAAAAGCAAAATTCATTGCAGAATTAAGGCACTTGTAAGTTCTGGGCTGTAACACCCAGGGTTTAAGTTCCAAGACAGAGTTAAGAACTAAAAATTGTGAATAAAATATTGTAGATTCTTACACATTATGAGAAAATCTAATATCTCATAAAAATCTTACACAGGATAAAAAATTACTAACAATGAAATCTATGTGTCCAAAACATTTCTCATGTTAAGAATTGTTAGTGTTCTTGATGACTTGAAGTTGAGGGGAAGGAGCCTTCAGTAGCTGGAAAATACAGCAAATATATTTCAACAGTTTATTTCTTAAATGAAAAAAGATCATTCTTGTCATACACATTTCTTGGTATTTTGAACTACAGTATAATTCTTTTCCTTTCTCAGAAATGTTGTATCATAATTTAAAAAGTGTTTCAAATTTAACATCTCAAACCTCTCTAAACTCTGCTTGCTATTCCATTAGGAAAAAAAGAAGTCCACCACAGTAATCTCAAACAAGCATTTTATCCCAGAGCCTTCAGACTATTAGATGTTCTATACTATTGCATAAAATAAAGTTTCTTAATCTCTAATTCCAAGAAGTTTATAAATTGATTGTGTAACTTTTGCTGGTGATATATAGTCATGGTATTAATTAAGTTGTATTCTATATCCTGCAAAAGAAAAATCACAGGAAAAAAGTTCTGACCTCAGGGAATAGTCATTTAGTTATTCATTTCAAAAAGTGAGACTTCCTTTCCCTTCTTTTTATTGCATGCAAATTTTTGCCTCTTTATTGTTACTCTGCAGAAAATACTGAAAAAAACAAACCATGCAAGAGCAACTCATCTAGCTCCAGGCTGCATTTTGTACCTCCCTGAATACTCTTTCTCTGCATTAACTGTGACACTCTGGGAATAATAACCTGTTGAATGAAATTGCTGTGAAGTGCTCTCCTGACTTCCACTTTTGCCGTTCTCCCTCATAAACTGCATCAACTGTTACGACTTTGTGGTAGCTGTGGTGATTCCTGAAGGGATGTGGGAGTATATGATTGAATGGCACCTAATTTTGTCTGAGTAATTTAATTCACAGCTCTTGGAACTGATGAACATGGTATTGCATAACCTAAAGGTCAGTAAGTGAAGAGTAAAATACAAAGATTGAGGTGCAAAGAGAAGTTCATAAAGGTCCACCTCTAAAAGGGCAGATGTGCACACTTCTCCAAATCATGGGCGGTTTTGTGATGTTTTTATTAAAAAAAGAAATATAACTAATTCAAGCAGCTACATTTCAGAAGCATATCTAACCTCCAAAATAAGAAAAATATGTAAATAGTCATCTATAACAATATGAGGAGAACATGTAATAGCTCAATCAAGTTATAGATCCAAAATTATACAAGCTACCATTCTTATTTGCTCAGCTGACTGATTAGCTGAATAGTTTGGTGGTGCAAATACACCATACACTATGTTTATACAGACAAATAAAAAACCATCTGAGTTCCTTACAAAATACATTAAATTTAACTGATTAGGAGTGTAAAAGCAGAAGGGCTGTGATAGGCAGTAAAAATCTGTAGAAATGCTTAATTATATCCGTTAACTTTCCCCCAAATGAGTGTAACTTTTTTTGATTCTGTGTCCTGAGTTTTGTGTGTACATTTAAGAAGCATAGGAGAAAGCAAAAGGACGAGAAAATGGTCATATAAAAGATGTAGTCACTGTATTTTCTCTATCAGTAATGATTTCTATGTAACACAAATATAACTTTTTGAAGCCTATGTGCATCTTTAAACAGCAACTTTGAATTTGTATAAAAGATACTAATTAATTGGTCTATTGTTTCAATATTTCCGAGCAAATTCCTTTTTGATAGCAAGGAGGAATTTTCTACATAGTAATAAAAGATGATACAGATAAATATAGTGTGAAATGATAGTGTGTTATCTTTTTGTTTGACAGGAAATGACAAATCTTTCGGGCCTAATATCTTTGAGCCATTGCACAGTAAAAAGGAGAGCAACTCAGTTTTGTACATATCACTTTACTCAGCTAAATTTGATGGTTAAATTCTCTTTAGCAAACCAATAATTTAAATAATAGCCAAATTATAGTTACATGACATTAAATTTGGTGTATTATTTTTTTTATTTGTATAAATAATTTTGAATGCTGCAATAAGTAACATGTCTTCCAAAAAATAAGACATTGAAAGTGAAATACATGTGGAACTTTGCAGTAATTTCCAGGTTTTGGTATTTTGTTTCACCTGTTTTCCACACTAGAAGGTTTAACAAGCTTAACAAAAACAATTTTATTTTACACTTCTATATCAAAAGATATACACAGTTTTCATGCCACAGTTTCCAGTTTGTGATATGCAATTTTATAAAACATAAAACAGCTTTTAGTTGAAGATTAAGCAGCAATCTCAGTTTGTCACAGGCTCTCTGTGTGACCTTCCTTAAATTCCTTATGCCAGTTGGAGGAAGGACTTTAACCACCTCATGAGCTTTAAACCAAAGTTTGGAGTTTATTTACTATTCATTATTCTTTGTTTCTTCTGTTTGAACTATTTCATTAATCCAAAAGAGGGTTGCAGAAACTAATGTGACTTAGGTGATCAATCACTCAGAGTGAGTGGTAAAGAGCCATTATAAACAACTCAAGGACAACTGTCAGCAGTTCAAGTGTTTGACATATCTTTGTTTCTTTTTGACCAAGCTTGCCTCGGGTGTTTTTGCTCTTTGCTTGCATATGTTTAGAGTCTGAATCTCACAATTTTTCCGATCTGGCGTCAGGATTTAGCATATCACACTGTTCCTTCTCCTTTTACCAGTGAAGTTTGATACTAGAATTCCTTCCTTTTGAGAACTGTTGGCTGATAATATGGAGTTGTACTTGATTGCGCATTAGGCTGGGAACTCTCTTAATTCCCCTTTCTGAGTTCTTGCTTATGTTCTAGCTGCTGCTTTGGGCTAAAGAATCAATGACTCCATGCTTCAGGCAGTCCAGAAACCAGACTCTAGAACTTGTTTTTTTATTTTTTTTTTGGTTACCTAATATTCTATCATTATCAGTGTCTACTGATTTCAAATGTCAGACAATAAAACATTTCTAGAAGGGCTTTTATTTGGCAGTAGAAACCATCCCATCTTCTTTTCTGACATTATTTCCAACTGTCCCTTATTTATTTCATCAGACATGCTTCTGTATCACAACCTAGCTAAGCCATTGGCGTAATCCTAAAAAAACCGCACCTCTATATAACATAATTTAATGATTTTTTTAATAATGACTTTATTTTTAGAAAATTGAACTACTCTTTTCAGCTATTCAACAAAAGATTAAAAGCTATTTCTTGTAAATGTTGCTTCCAATAAATAGTCAGTCTGGCTTTAAGAATACTATTTACATAAGGAAAATGAACTAAAATAAAATTAAAGGTGTCAAACTTGTCCGTGAAAATAATCTAATTTTGAGTTATGTCTTTGTAAACTTCCAACATCCTTTTGCAGGATTCATCAACATAATCAACTTTTAAAAGAAATAAAATAAATTGAAAAATTATTGGAAGTAAACTTACTTCTCTCCTTGTTGGCAAGCTGTTCATTACAAAACTGCAGAAAATTATTTTTCTCCTCTACCTTTTAACCTTCTTTAATTTTTTTTTTAAATCTAGAACTTTTTTCCAGGGTAATGAGAAGGAAAATATTGTACAGGTAGATATGTACTTCCTTCCATTCTTGATTCTATAAACCTTGTTTACTTAAGTCATTAGGCTAAGTAAAAATTTCACATTCATTTTAATTCCAAAATATATTTTTTATACAGTCTTATAATTTGTGGGGGATTTTTGTTTGTTTTGGGTTTTTTTTGTTTTGATTTTGTTGGTTTTTTTGTTTGTTTTGTTTCTTTCTTGGGGTTTGTTTGTTTTCTTTTTTTTTTTTTTGTGTGGACTTTTTAGGTACACATGACATGATTAGGCCACCTATGACAAAGAGGTTTGCTTTTGAGTACAGGACCTACCTCTAGGACTATAAATAATTTTCTCCAGCATGTCATTTCCACAGTGATTATACAAAGAACAGAAATGGTTCTAATTTTGCAGGACAAAATTATTTTTCAAAACAGTCATAGGCATCAAGGATTTTTCAAAGAACTAACTTGATTCTTAAAATCAAGTCTTAGTGCTGTACACTAAAATGGCTGCTCTATTTGCAGATTTCAAGTAGTTGCCATTTCCAGTCTGTGAAGGTTAGTTTTCTTCAAGCCTAAATGAATTTTAAAAAATAGATATGTAAAAAAAGAACAGTATTTTCACAGTACCTTTTTCTGGTTCTCAGTAAGCTCTACAGTGAGCGCCCTGATTATTCATCACAGTTCTGCAGTAGAGCACTGTAATCACTGCCTGAAAAGCTATAGTTATATACTTGTAGCACAAATAAGCAAGAAAACAGCTGATGCCTCAGCAATGGCAGAAAATTAAACAAAAAGTCAGAATCAAGGAAGAGAAACAAACAAGTTTGGAATTCAGAGAAGGAAATTCTTTTCTGTAGCTAAAGGTTCTTGGAAGCGTTTGTTGTGATATTGCCTCTCTCCACTACTTTGGATTTTTTTAATGAACATTTCATTTTAAAAAACAAAATAATTTCTCTGATATATAATATAGTGTCAGGAATAAAGGAGGAAAGAAGAAAACAGGAAAGAGAGGTACATTAAAATCATGGTGCAAATTTGTGGTAAATTAAGTAAAGTTTTGCTGATAGCTTGTTCCTAAAAACCGTTTCCTCAGAGAGTAACCTTGGGAGGTGTCCCTGCTCAGGGAGAGATCCTGGCGTGCAGCCTGGAGCTGTGCAGGAAAGCTCAGTGGGCTCTCGCTGTCCACTGTTTATGGAAGAAGACGATTAATTTATAGTCATATTTGCATAACAATAATGATGATCATTTCTTCCATGTGTGACTTGGGTCAGACCTTGACCAGCATTATGGTTTGTAGGCTCATTGCTCCTGTTGTACCTTGGATTTTGTGTTATCTGTCTCCCCCAAACTTGCTTTGAGGTTCTGTTATGAACACCACTGTCACAGGGAGACACACAATACTTGCTCTTGAAAACAAATTCCTTTCAGAACTGAGGTCCTCAGAGAATTTCCTATCAGTTTTCCAACAGCTCTGAGCCTACTGCAGCACATACAGCTCTGCAAACTCTCCTTCAGGGAAGTGACACTTCAGCAGTGACTTGCAAGCTTATAAAAAACTTACTTTTTATTATTTGTGGCAGAAAAACACAGATGAAACATAATTTACATGCCCGTAATCTGTTAATTGTTTAGTTATATCTGGAATTACGGTTTTGTGATTCTGCAGTTTAGTATGCAAACATAAAAAAATTTTATTTTTAAAAAAGATTGTGAAATGAAGATGGAATTTCGGAAGAGTATCTTGTCTCGGGAGACTGACTGGTGAAGAACTTTTGAAATTTGTCTTGGAGTTTCTTGCCCTGTTAATGTAGTCAACCATAGCCAATGTGTTATCCATCATCCTAGGGTTATGCGTGTCAGAACTTCAAGGAGGAATACATGGCAGATTTGAAAGAGTCATTCTTTATTCAGGATAATCACACAGTGAATGACAACAGCTTCACTCCACCCCTGCAGATGCCCAATGTATTTTATACTGCTTGCAACAGGAGCATTTTCACCTTGCAAATAAAGGCTTAATATGGGTGAATATATTGCATTAGCTCAGCTACGCTGTTAAAAAAATCACTCCATTTCTTTTTCTCATACCTGGACTGAAAAGCAGAGCAGCATCTCCTTTTTAAGCTTAATAACATGATGTGTTTTCCTTTTTTTGCATGATCTTAAAGGTTTTTTCCTACTTTGATTCTGTGATATTACTTTCATTGTAATTATGATTTGCACAATAGCATATAGGTGTGCATGTACATACATATATATATAATACTTTATGTACGTATGTCTGTATATATATCAACATATACATATAACATACTCCTTAATACACACCATATGTAAAACACTTAGCTTGCTCGTGATCTGTTTTAAAAGAGCAGCCTGAGTCATTCATTGTTTACTGTTGAGACAAAAAGGAGACTGAAAATTAATTTTTTATATGATTGTCTTTCCTTGAGTCTAAAATGGAATAAAAGCTATGCTTTGGATAAAAATTTTGCATATTTGACACCTGCTAAAAGATGAACTGGACTCCATTGTCTGAAAAGGCAAAGCAATATAGGGACATGCTCTTCATTTTTTCTGTTATACCATATTTTATAACATACTACAGCAAATAACTCTATGCCCCTTCCATGATTTTTCTAGCTATGCACTGGAAGAGGAAAATAAACTTTCCTCTTTCAAGCTCTTAATCATATCTCCTCTTTCTGCTAATAATGTAGGGGAACTTCAATAGTGAAGCAAATGGAAAAAAGTATTTACTCGGGTGGTTCACTACTGAAAGCTAATTTAGCATTTCATCAAATACAGATAGAGAGGTGGTGACCTTAGCTGGTTAACCAATTTGCTTTCTTTTAAAACTTCAGCTGCAGATATGATTTTTTTTTCTTACTTTTATTAAATTCCTGTATTTCTTGTTTTGTGATCTCAATCAATAATATGAACTTGAAGTCTGAAAAGGTCATAACAAATATTCTGTACATTTCCATATCTGAAAACACTCTGCTAATGCTCTCGCTGACCCATTAGTAAGGTCAAGTTGTTCCCTTTTCATAACAACAAGTACCTCATTTCTAAGGAAGTGTGTTCTTTCATTTTTAATGCAACTTGACAGTTTTGGCAGGGAAGGATAATGACAGTGTAAAATAGCTTTCAAAAAAGTTCAAAGACTAAAAAAAGATATATACATGCTACATAGCTTTTGAACTGTTCAAGAAATTGAAACGAACTAACTTATTTATGGTGCTGTATGAATGCAGATAATATGCATCTGGTATCAAAAGGATGAGACCCTCAAAGGTTAGTTACAGGAAATTAAAGCTGTCTTTGGTAATTAAAGCAGATTATGCTTACTCATTGAAAAGAAGTATTTGAGCTGACCATTTCAACACGTTCGTGCTTGTTGTTAACTTCCCTCGTCCTAACTCATGTTACTGACGCTTAAATCTAAATGTTATGGATCTGGGGAGTAATCAATATATTCACTTTGCACACGTAGTGGTGCAACCCTGGCCAACAACCCAGCACCACACAAGTGCTCACTCAGTACCACCCACAGTGAGATGGAGGGAGAATCAGATGGGCAAAAGTGAGAAAACTTGTGGGTTGAGATACACCTAGTTTAAAACTAAAAAAAAAAAAAAAAGTGAGCCAACAAAGTGAGAGGAACAAGCCAGTCACTTTTTATAAGACTGAATGTCTCCACTCCAGTTTTAGAATTCTGCAAACTTTTTTGCTGCGCAAAGCTTCAGAAAATGACATCTACTCTGAATATTGCTTTCCCCTATTAAAATACCTGATGCAATTTTATATAAACACTTCTCATCTCTAGCTATGTGTCAGTCAAACTGCAAGATTTCACTCTGATTTTACTTGATTTAGTCATCCTTGGCACCTTTGTTAAAAAACTTTGCATCTACCAATGTAAAATGTTATTCTTACATTCAAATTCCCAACTGTCATAGAACACAAAGAAATGCTAAATCGTGAAATTCTGATTTTTTTTAATGTAGACAGCTGTACACACAACTCATGAACAAATGAAAACACAAGAATTTTCAGCATTACCAGATAAAAAAGACATATTTCAGGAAATTGTTCTGAAATTTAGGCTATCCTACAAAAAATTATGCTGAAAGAACTGTTATGTTTAGTAGAAAACATTTTAGGTGAAGTGTGGAATTGCTACTTTATCTCCATGAATTCAGTAAGCCAAGTTTAATCTATGAAAGTTCAAATGAAATCACTACTATGATCATAAGAATAAAGGATGGAGGTAAAAATCATTCATTTTTTAATCATTCATAACTTTTAATCTTTTTTTACCTCCACTTTTACATATTCAAGTTTTCAATTTAAGATAAAATATTTTAAAATGTACATGTTTAAAAAGGAATAAGTATCGGGTACAGAATCTACATTCGTATGTTAAGCAAAAAAATGAAGTGCACTAGTTTCTCTCTACATCACAGTGGGTGGGATGATCAGAATTTTATGCATAGAATAGAGATGAACCTTTTTTTTTTGAACATGAATTTGTTTTTGTGTCTGGGCTTTGAACTCCCTCATAAACTTAAAGCCTTGGATTTACTCTGGATAAAGCAAAAAAGTTGTATTTCTTCAAATATTACTTTTAAGGTGTAATATTAAAGATATTTTGTAAGTTCTGATATAATAATGTGATTTTACTCAGATTTTTGAGATTATAGAATAATAAAATCACAGAACTGTAGAGTAGAATAGAATAGTACAATTAATTTGGTTCGGAATAGATATCCTGAGATCATTTCCTCACATTCTGTCACTGGGAGAACAGACTGACCCCCACCTTGCTACAGCCTCCTTTCAGGTAGTGGTGCAGAGTGATAAGATCCACCCTGAGCATCCTTTTGTTCAGATTAAAAAAACAACCTCCCTCCTCCTTGTGAAACCTGTACGCCAGACCCTTCACCGATTTTTTGATCTTCTTTAAACATGACTAATACACAATCACTTGTTATTTGATGAGATGCAGACTGATTGCAGTATTGCAAATGTCAAAACAATTTGTTCTGTAGAGGAATCTCTAACCTCAGACCTAGTAGGAAAAACAGTACATAGAGAGTATTAGAAACAGAGAGAGAAACACTTCTGTCAAAATAATCTGAACATTTTTTTTGTGTCATTTCAAAGAATACACCGTAGAATACACTTTGACATATCTTTACTGCTTTCTGATTGGAAAAGCAAGAGAACTTTATTGAAAATGATGCAGTTCTGATTAATTATTGATTGGAGCAAGTATAACAGCGGCCTACTGGACATATGGGTGAACTACAGGTGTGTTAGAATGGTATGCAATTGGTAATGTCAGTCCCATCAGATGCTGCAGGAATTCTGTGTTTGGCAGAAGAAACCTATGCTCTCTTCCCTGCAGGAGCTAATTACTTGTGGAATAGTAGCTCCAGACAACTTTGAAATTCCCATCTAAAAGTATTTGGCAATTCAGCAACAAATATTTTGACTTTTATTTGAGTAATTACTTCTGCTGGGTCAAATTCTAAAGCTTTCCCTGGTTAATGTTCTGTAACTTGCTTTGCCACTCTAGATATGAATATTGCTATCTGAATCTTTAACTGGCATTGTGTTGTTGAATAAGACATTCATTATGTGAAGGTAAACAGAAAAAATTATTCCCTCATTTAATTTTTTGGATTTATTTTAAAAAGAGTATTGATTGAGAAAGGAATAAAACTTTTAAATGTTTGTCAACTCTTTATTTATTGTTACAGGTGCCTTTTCTGATCTCAAAGAATTTGGAACTGAAAAAAATACTTTCAGAATTCTATTTATCATGCAGGTAATTTTTTGACCTATTTTCTTAAATCACTTTTTGTTTTCATCTTCACCTTTACCTGAACCACTAGAACAAATGTAACCTCCTTAAAGTAGGAAATAAACTAATAAAAAAGCTAAATCTACCTTCTTAATGCTTACTGTATTTTAGTATAGATGGACCTAAGTCAAGCTAGACTTCAGGGTTTCTGAAGTGGCAACATATTGCTAGAAGCAACTTTCTCCTTGTATTTCTGTCTCAGCTTGGAACAAGTTATACACTGTACCTCAAAGAGAAAATGCTTTTACAAGGTTTCCAGCCCCAGAGGGGCTAAAATCTCTACAGCAGTTTAGAAAATACAGGCACATAGAGACAGTATGAATAAAAAGAATTGGTGGACACCTGGTTCCTGGTCCACTTTGACCCATCTCCTGAGCCCATGACAAGTGGGATGCATTTCATCAATGTTCATGGGAGCTCTGAAATCCAACCTAAAGTAGCACCTAGACCTTTTAAAGCCTAGAAACATCTATACAGCATCCAGTTGATTGTTTTAAGGTATGGTTTGTATTGGTGATTAAAATAACATTTAAGGCAGTCACAGTGAGACAAAATCTTAGGGACTGAGCTCTTAGGGAGTCCAGGGCACAAGTCTTGCCTTTCAGAAGAGGGACCTAAATATCAGGCAACAGTGTGAGGCTTGTGCAGGGTAAAGGCGTTCTTCTTATGTACCACTTAAGTCTGGACCAAAAGATATCTCCAAGAAGATTCTGATACAAATCCTTACAAGTACATATCTCGATGCTAAGGTTTAAATTTGCACGTGAATTTGCCTTTAATCATGCAAGCTGCCTATAAGATGCATAATAAGACAGGACAATTTAAAACATGGCAATTTTGTGCTGAGAATAGCTACCAAAATTATTTAAGATAAGAACACGAGGGAAATAGAATTACAATTTTTACCTGACATCGTGAACTCTGCAATAACAAAGACAGGGTGAGTGAAGTAATTGAAGAAATTACAGGTGTGTCTCTATGTCATAGATTGGCCACCTGGGGGTAAATATTTTAATTTCTTATGGAAAATAAACACTTAAAGCTATGATAAAAAAATCATGCATTTTGCCCAATTAGCTAGAACAGGAGTTGGCAGGCTTCAGTGATGTGCAGTGCAAATTCCAATTCTGTAAGTTACCACATACACCTGCACATAGACAGGAGCTATCATAGTGTCTACAGAGGTCTCATGACTTTTAGAAGCAGAGAGAAATTCTAGGATACTCCAGGACATCTCAAATGGCACTTATTTTGTTTAAGCAACTGGATCATACTTCAGACTTTTTCTAGTTATTAAGAAAAGCCAGATGAATCAGCTCAAATATAGATATTTACAACTCAGTTGGACACCTCAGGTTAAAAAAATTGAATTTCACTTCACAACTATCACTGGAGTGTGTGAAGGCCTCACACTGAGTTCAATCAGGGCACTTAAAGCCTCTTTGAGCACTTAGGGTGTGGACAGTCTACTCCAATACGTTACTGTCTCTTTTTAACAGAGCATGTTTTCCTACGTGTTTATATTTTCATTGTGGCATGCTGGCATCCCAGTTAAGGCACGTTTACAGAGCCCAGACTCATGACATGGCAGGTAAAGAAGCCTGATGATTGAGGTTTTGTTTTGGTTTGGTTTGGATTTTTTTTTTTTAATTTAGTTTATTCAGAAGAGATAAAAATTGTGCTAAACTTGTCATTTTAGAGATGGGCACACTTACAACTGGAGTTGTAGACATGTGTGGAGTAAATATACCCACTGTGTAAGGCAGCATCCAAGCAGTTACTTTGAAGATCTCATGCTGGCCTGATTAACAAAAGAATCAGATAGTTACCTGAGAAGCTTTATAGAATTTAACTCTGACTTCATTAACACCCTGTTTGAAAATATCTGTGCATGCACAGATGTTGCCACTGAAATTTGTCCATGTCCTAGAATTTTTGAACTACTTACTCTCAGGTTTTATTCATGAAAGTTCAAAAACTTTAAGAGGAAGTTGTGAGCACAAGATAAATTGGAACAAAATATTGTCTATCTTAAAATTGAATGTCTCTAATTAATTTTCTGTACAATCTCCTTTATTTAATTATGGACAAATCAGACTGATCTTGGTAATCTGAAATTTAATTGAGAAGCAGAGAATCCTGAGAATGACTTAAGCAAAAAACATTAATCAAGAGACAAGATCAAATAAGAAAAAAGTAAAAAAAATATAAGCTGAGAATAAAAAATGACCATCTCTTCCTCATTGACTACTGGGATTTAATGTAGCTAATAGTAGATATCTTGAGATGCTTCTATACTGTAAGACAAACATACAGCTTGTGTGTTTTACCAGACCACCTGGTTGTCCAGACTTATTTGCATGTACTGCAGCTCCTGTTTATGCCAGGAAAAAAAAAAGAATCACCTTAGGAATAAAATTCCTGATGTTTTATGCAGCAGTCATGTTTTTTCTCAGTTACTATCCTCTCCTTATTTTGTTTTATGACACAAAATATTGTTTGGAAAAACTCTTAGACATGGAACATGTTGTTGAGTTAACCACACTTTCTCTTAATTTTTAGTCAGCATTTACTGGCTTTAATCAAAGGAAGGTTCTGAGTTGCAAAAGTACCACTCTCTTATCACGGTTTCTCAGAGCAGCTCCTGATGTGACACTTCCCTTAGTCTTAGTATTAAATGTTTAAATACACTTGGGAGTTTTCTCTGAGAAACCTGATCAAAAGAGATTTAAATGGAAAAATTAACTTCTCTTTTAATTTCTTATTATTTTTCTACTCGTAAAAACTAGTAATACCAATAATGACCAAAGTTCAGAAATACACAATTGTTGCTCATGTTTGCCCACTTTAGGACAAAACAATTGTTGCTAATAGGATGAGAAATTAACTTAAAATATGATTAACATATCTAAGAATGATTATCTAAGAAGCAAATTAGAAAAAAATGTTTGGAGTATGTAAAATGCAAAATTCAAAAATAAAAAGTTTTGTAATTAAAAAATATTTATTTCTATAATTAAATCAGAATTCCCAAGAAGCTGAAAAATTTTGTCATGGAAGGTGTGCTACAAACACTGGTTAATTACAAATTCAGGCTGATAAAATTGGCAAATCAATGAAAATTCCATTTCCTTTTGGCATGCTTATTCAAAATAATTTTAAAAATTATTCTGCAGATATTTTTTTTTTAATTTGGAAGGGTTTTCTTTTTTCCCTTATTATATTTTAAAAGGCAAAAAGTTAGCTTTTTGTTCCACGACAGTATAAGTGAGTTTGTTATATCCTGAGCAGCTGTGACTGTTCTCTGAAAGCTTTTGACAGTGCATCCCAGTACGGACTAAACTGCATTCTGCTAAGTATTACTAGGGATAATAGTAATAAGAGATTGATTTTTTTTTTCTTTAGGCAGAGTACAGTGCAAACAACTCTAAAAAGTCAGCCTGGTTCTTCTTACTGTAAGCTTGAAATGTTTTGCTACAAAGCTGATAAAAATTCATGACAGCTACCACACTGCTTACAGATTTCAGCCTGGCATATTCAAGGCAGAATAAAAGTCCACCTTCTCAAGTGGGAGGAGTGAGGGAGCAGTTATTCTCTATCGCTGTGTAAGGATGCTTATATATCTTGGGGACATTCTTGCCATGTTTGGCATACATTTATATCTCATTTGAAAAGGGCTTTTGAAATGAAATTCCTGTTTGCTTTTTAGAAATTTTATTGTAGTATATCTGCAGTCCCTATAAAATATTTTTAATCCTGAAAAAATACTGCTTATTAATGGAGGGATAAATTCTCCCATAAAAATAATTAATTTTTCTTGCCTTTAGCCCATTTCATACTTATTTTGATTTTTTCTTCTTTTACATTTAAGGAAATAAATTGAACATTTCTAACCAGCTTCTTCAAAAGCATTATTTAGTATGTGTTTTTCACTGTCATTTGATAAGAAGCAACTGCTTCCTTAAATTAAACAAATCCTGTTTCTTGCTTTGTTGAGATTTTTTCCTTACTCGTGGTTTTTTGCTCAGTATGTCCCATTGCTTATTAGGATGCAAGAAAAAAGTTTGTCAGACTAACTCTTCTAGAGACCATACAGTATTCTAGAAGTGAAAAAGCTCTTTGTACTTTATTTTTCTATGGCTGTTTATTGCTAGGAATATGGTCTTGACAGTAAAACGACCTGTATTTTTATTAGATTATGTTTAATATTTTAATAAAGACTGGATAATATTAGACAACTTCTAATAATAAAATATCTATTTATTTCAAAATAATAAAATATATATTTAGCTTTAAAATGCTGTAATGCTACTACTCTGACTACTACTACTATTATTATTATTAAATTTAGAAAAAGCATATAGTCCTAAGTTACCATTTTGAATAGTTCAAAATATGAAACCATGCTGTGGATATAGGGCCTTGTTCAGATACAAAATCAATGTAAATTACATAAAGATTTTGTTGTACCACAGTATACAATGAAGTAGAGAGGTAAGACTAAAAGGGCAGGATTCAGCAGTCCGCACGTGGATATTTAGTGTCATTTGAGGTCTCTCGGGTTGTCAAGGATATTCGTATAAGTTTGACAAATACAACAGACTCATGACTCTTTATCTAATCCAAGTATGGTCAGGTGAAACATTGGAGATCACCAAAACCAAAGAGAAGACCTCTCTATTAGCAGCTGAACCCTACCCTTGGTAAGCATTCTGGTGAGTTCTTACAAGGGAAAGAAGTTGAATGACAGTAAAACACAGAAACTCTTCTTTAAAATGTTGCCTATTCTAACACACTAAAGTACTTGAAAATGACCCATGTGTAACCTTCAGTAGTTACACACAGGCCAAATTTAAGATTCTGTAGGTGAGCGTGGTGTCCAAGCACCCATCAGAATCAGTAGAATGACAACGGACTGCATGAAACCTATACAGCTGAGCCTACCCCAAAATGAGTCATGTGGAGTGGGATTCCATTCTCTGCATGCAGGCACCCCCCAATGTCTTGGCACCATGAGGTATCTTTCTTCTCGGTAGTTGTTAGAGTGATGTCTGTGTTTTGGATTCGGGATGGGAATAGTACTGCTGTTTTGTTTTTCGCTAAGTTGTGTTTATCCTAAGTCAAGGACTTTCTTTCCCCTTCCTCTGCCAGTGAGGAGCTACACAAAAGAAACTGGAGGGAGCATAGTTGGGACAGGCGCCCTGAACTGTCCAAAGAGATAATTCATGCCACAGAAGGTCATGCCCAGTATATAAACTGGGAGAGGAGTTACTGAGAAACATGGCCAGTCTGTGTGTGGGTAGAGGGGACTGGCATCAGTCAGCAGGCGGTGGACAGCGCTTGTTTGTTTCCTTTTTATTATCATTACTCTTATTTTTTACAGTTATGATTGCATTTTGCTTTATTTTCAGTTATTAAATTGTTCTTATCTTAACATACAAGCTTTATTTCAATCCTCTTCCCCATTCAAACAGGGTGGGGGGAGAGAGGAAGGGATTGAGTGAGTGGCTGTGTTGAGCTTAGTTTTCAGCTGGACTTAGTTCACAACAACATCTAATGCCTATTTGCAAAGCATATTATTGAAATAATATTGCAAGTGTTAGAAAGCTAATCTGTGGCTTCTGTGTTGAAAGCATTTCTATTTCTATTTACGAAGCACAGCAACTTTCTGGGAGAGTCATATTCCAGGATAATTAAGGTATTAACTTAAGGCACCCAGCTAAATATAACTATTTAATTTGGTAACTTATTTTATGGGACTTAATTATATTTTCACATAGTTGATGTTGACAAGATTATTAACTAGCTCTATTTGTTTGGCAAGCAGAATGGGTGAACCTTTAATGTATCATGGGTTGAACTAATTTTCTGAAGTAACTCCACACTGTGTCTTACTTTTCTGGAAGTCAATTATTTAAAATTTTAAAATATATTCACTACAGTTTGGTTTCTACTAATCTACTACTTAGTTTCTGTCTTAAACCACCTGTCCTCAAAAATATACATCTTTCTAAAACAATAAAGTGGTAAGTTAGATCATAAAGGATCAATACATAGTTTCTCCTGATATTTTTGTAACGCACAGTATTTTCGTCTCTGATAATATTAACTTGTCCTATTCTTGCAATCTTCTGGGTCTTCCTTGATTCCAACTTTTTATTTTAATTGTTTTGCAATGTTAACTTTTTGAGTTTGTGCTTGTTCTTTTTCTATATTCCATCAACTAAGACATGAAGATTCTCAAGAAAATATGATATTGTAGTAGCATACTAGAACTAGAATTCTGCCTAACTCTCACTAAAGTAGGATAATTAAGGTTATTGATGTTAAGTCCTTATATTTGATTCTTTAACAATATATGAATAAATAGTAGTTCTTTACACTGTTCATGTGCTTGTATAAGATTGTTATTGTTTATTCTTTATCATTATAACATTTAAATTTTTTTCTTTAAAAAAATCCACTTTTTACTTTTAATTTACAATTTTCAAATAACATTTCAAAGTAAAAGCTAGAAACTCCTGCTTAGGATTTCATACATGCTGAGTATTTTTTTTTAAATGTCATGTCTTCATTAGTGATATGTTTAGGAAAAATTAATTCAAGCAATTAAGTTTTACATAGTATTTTATTTATCTCTATTTCATCTTACTTTTTTACTTACTATGTTGACTCATTGTTACTAAATTTTTGGAAACATTTGAGAGTTCTATAAAAATCAGGATTGAATGTGCAGAAATTTATTTTAAAGTACTGAACTGAATCACATTTCAGTTCATCACTGACTTGCACATGTGGGACATAGAATTTTGGCTGTCTTAAGGGGTAATGAATAGGAAGGAGTGTGAGTGCTCTGAGCTTTCCATATCTTGCAATTAATAGGTCATACAGATAGCTCTACTTTCCAATATCTTTTTGCACAGATTTGCAAGAGGTAATTATAGCCTATAAATAAACAAAAAGTAGGTTTAAAATGTACTTAGAACTTACACTAATCCAACACAGTCATTGGAACAGTTAAATGTAAAATAGGAAATTAAAATATTTAAGAATATTAACGTCAGCAGAACAAGACAGAAAATATGTTGCAATTAGATACAGAAATAAAAGATTTGAGTCTAATTTTAGCAAATGATGATGATACAAGGAATTAATCTAAACTCTGAAAGAGGAATCCAGGAAGCTATTTTGCAAAAGTAATTTTGCTGCACTATTATTATTATACAAATATACTGTGTTGATCTTTATTTATCTGCATTTTTCTCCAGTTGTGTTTGTAAAAAATGTTGATCATTCTTGCTGCTTTGGGGATACTGAATCAACTTGGGGCTGAAATTGGACTTTGAGATAGTAATGTCTCAAAGTGTTTACAAATGCATTTTCTTATTGTTAACAAAAGCAGCATCTCCCTATGGCAGATAAAAAGTACCAGTTTAGCCTTGTAGATGGAATATTCAATGAGGTTGTAAATCTGCAATTTGGACTGATTATATGTGGAACTCAAAGAATTTTAATCTCTTTAACAATTAAGTGCCTGAACAATGTTCATATATCAGCTATGGCAGAAGGCAGCTTGTTAATAAGAGAATATCCTTTCCACCCCTTCCATATGACCTTGTAAAGTATTTTCCAGTCAAATAAGTTTCTTGAAGCCTTCTCTTTTGAGACATTTGAAACAGAAACAGACAAAGCTGAGAAAACAGGAGAGCAAAATAGCTTACTGACTATAAGATTTGAGGTTATGTGTAGTGCCAAGAAGTAAATCTGTGACCACATAAACAAAATTATCATTATATCTGTTGTGATGCTAAGACAGTTTGTAATGATATTAGTAGAAATATTGTTTTATTCCCCTGCTCTTTAATTTATGATTTTTTTGTCCATACTCATTTTTTCTGATGTATGCTCTTTTAGTTAGGAATCCTCTAGCTTTGATTTTATAAGATAATAGGTGGAAACTTTTTGTTAATAAGGTCATGTTGTGTTTCACAGTTTGGAAGAACATTTTTTTTGTGTTTTACCAGGCTGTTTTAAAGTATTTTTCACAAAGTCCTTGATGAAGTCTGGCCTCACCCTGGCTTCACAGAATGTCTGATGATGACCACAAGTCTATTGGGCCATTTAGTTCACTTAGTAGATCACCTTACTGTGCCCATGGCAACTTCGATGCAGCCTCCAAGTGCTAGTGGCTAAAAGCCAAACTGCAGCAATAATTACAGCAGCAGGAGCCGCAGCATCAGAAGGCACTGAGGTAACATCTGCAACTTGCTTTTTTCCAGGATACCTAGTCTAAGGAAGATCAGTCAATTTAAACATAGAAAGCAGGAGGAAAAAAAAAAGGCTCTGTGAAGAGTCTAAAAGAAATAACAATACGAATTAGGTCCAAGATGGCATAACTGACAGGCAGTAAGCTCTACCTTTTGTCTGATGTTTAAAGAAGCCCAGCCTTGTTTTCTCCATACAACCATTCCTGTCTTCATGGAGCTTCTTATTAAAAGGTGACTAGAATCTGATAAATGGAATGTTTAGTGCTGTAATAGTCATGCTTTCAGTACAAATATTGTGTAATAGTCCAAGTGACTCTATTAATCTGTTTGAAATCAAGAAAATAATGTCAAAAGATATAAATTAATTTACCTACATAAAGCTTTAATTTACTAAATGTCTCTTCAATTTGACCCTGTCACTCTAGCTTGCAAACTCTGTATTTCTGGTTTCTACAAAAGATCATCACACTAATTAAACTTTTTTAAAGTGTTTTGCTTTGTCTAAAAATATCACATGTATCTTTTGAAGTGATATTTTATTTCTTTTTTTCTGGCTGTTTGTCTCTTCCATAGGAGAAAACTTGCTAAAATTTCAAGAATGAATAAATCTCAGTCAAAGAAATAAAACCACAGGTATGCAAACACAATGAAAACACACAAATTATTGGGTTTTTTAATATTCAAGTACATGTTATTAAGAAAAAGAATATCGTAATCTCTGTGAGAGTTATGCCTTTCAGTATAGACAAGTATAATTCATTCATGTGAGTTCAAAGCTTTATTTAGAAGGAGAGGAAATTACATCATTGAAATAATTACAACTGAGTAGTTTAAACTCAGTTTAAATCCATTAACATATTCTTTAGAAGACAATATCAGCTCCAAGTGTTAAATAATGAAACTTAGGATAGCTCTGGTATACGTTTATTAAGTAGGATCACACTGAATGAACATGGTTCTCTGACAAGTGATTGCAGAGGCATAGTATATATACAGCTTCAGGAAAAAAAAAGAAAAATTAAAACAAAACAAAACCAAAAAAAAAACAAAAAACAAACCCACCAACCAACCAAACAAACAAACAAACAAAAAAAATGGAAAAAAAAGCAAGACCGGGTATCTGTGCCTGGAAGGGAGATTCCTTAAGTAGCTTCCTAAGTGCCACACTATTGAGAAGGGATGCAAAAGTAAATAATGAGCCATGTAAGGGATGACTCTTAGTGGAGCCTGTAGAAGAGACGCAAAGATCATATAATTCAGAATTGGGTAGTGGGAAATCATCACGGGCTGTTAGACTGAAGCTGAAGGGAATGCTCTTCTACTTAGGATAAATTTCTTAGTTGAAGAAACTAGCGCTCTCAGCTCTCAAGTACTAATAATTTTGCCTCACTTCACAAACAACAAACTAGAATTGGATCTAACATATGTCCCAAAACTCTTCAAAGCTTGGAACACTGACAATAATAATGAAAGCAAAAGTGAATCCCCAAAGCAAAACTTAAAAATCACAAAAATCACAAAGCATTTGTACAGTGATTAGCTTTTAAGTTTCACTCTCAGGGTAATAAAATAATGTTTGTCATCCATGAAGCCATTACAGAAATTGAAAATGATTTTTTTTTTTTTCCTGATCAGTTGAGGACTGGGCAGAAGTGTTTTTTTCTTTGTCAAAATATTCTATACAAAGTTGAGATATGTAAAGGGCTGCTGGCAATTCCTTTTGATACTCCTTTATTTTGACAATTGTGAAGCCCAGGACGATATGATGTAGCTATTAATGTCAGATGTCTGCTGGAAGAACAGTGAGCTTACAACAACCAAGATTTTCAAATGTACAGATGAAGAAAAAAGCAACAAAGGAGAAACCAAATGCAATATGGACAAGAAAGGAAAGCAGCTTTGATAAAGTATCCAATCTAAGCTAACTAAAAGGACTAGAAGGTGACCCTACTTTTTTTCCCCCATTTATTTCCTTTTTTACAGTTGCTATATCATCAAGTAATTTTGAGTAGTGTTGTTTTAAGATCCTAAACAAAAATCAAATTTCTTTCATCCTTTGTACAGCAGCCAAAAGAACAATAAAAATAGCAAATTAAAAAATTATACACTATTTTGCAAATCTACTGTAGATAACTAAATAGAGAATTTAAGTTACAATAATGAGTTGCACAGAGATTTATCATAACAAATTTAAGAGATTAATGAAAACTGATATAAATTGCAGAGGTCTTCATTAGGGGAAATGAGCATTAATTTCATGTTAATGCTGGTATTAAGTTACATTATAAATTCTCAATTACATTTTTAAAAGATTGCTGGTACCATCAACTATTTGAGAGATCCTAGACTTTTTGGTTATGTTATTATTATGTTTTAATTGCTTTTCAAAAGCATCCATTGGGCTGACTTGGAAAACATTAGTCCTTTTTATAATAAAAGCTTTTGTCTCAAGAATGCAGAGCTGTTGAGCCTTGGAGCCTTTCACTGAAACAAACATTTCAGTACTGCATCTGCTAGGAATAATTTTTATGGCATATCCTGATGCAAGGAAGACAGCAGGAACAAATGGCTACAAGAAAGCTAAGGAGAGTGAGAAGGGTTATCTCTTTGTCTTGCAGCCCATATTCACATCTAGGGTGATGCAGTACTCCTCTCCTTGAACAACTTAGAGAGAGGTTAATGTGTTTCTCTCTAAGTAGCATTACAGTGCTTGAATAGAGACAAGCAAGAGAAGGCATGAACAGAAGTCATTCTGTGTTTGGAGTATTGTGCCGAACATACACTGGTCAGGTGGTTGAACAACCTTACTAGTCCTCTGCAGCAAGGGGAGTTTTGCCTTCTAGTTGGATGTGATATGAGACCTCTTTAGTAACCATATCGGGGTGAAATAAGCATGGCATCTTGGATTGAGGATGCAAGGGAAACAATCACATAGGGATATGAGAAAAACTAGAAGTGTAATCCATCAACCTGAAACTTAATTGAAACTGACGTGGACTTGGGTACAGACATATATTTATGTGATCATTCTATTCTGGCCAGCTGTCTGTGAAGGACATTATTATCTCAATTCAAAATATGAATCTAGACTGTTCAAGTTAAGAGGTTATTTTCTTAGTACGTGGGAGAATGTTGTGGTTTCGGAATGGTACTCCCCAGTTCAGTGCTCTCTCAAAAAGTTTTCCAAACCAGGTGTGGAACACTTGCTCTCACTCTTCCCCACTCCCTTCTCACTTGGGGGTTGGAGCTGAGAATTGGAGGCACAAAAGGTGAAATCACAGGTTGAAATAAGAACAATTTAAATGGAAAGAGCAACAAGATAAGAAAACGAACAGTAAAAGCAACTATTCTAATTGCAAAATTGTACAAAGGGAGGATCTAAGATACTCAGGATCCAAGCTCAGGACAATGAAACAGTTTTGGAGAGACCCTATTCCCACCATGCTTCCTTCCTATCTGGAAAGGGACACCCTTCTTCTAGGAAGCAAGAGAGTCCCCTACCCCACACAATAACATAAAATGGTATGGAACAACCATACCAATTAGGCTCTTGGCCATGCCTACACAAATCTAGACTCTGCCCTGTTATGGCCACTGCGAGAAATTAACTCTGTCCTTGGCCAAAACCAGAACAAACAAATAAAAAATTGTTTTTATTGCAAATCAGATCAAGAATTAAACAAAACAAAACCAAAAAACCCACACCCATATTTTTAATAATTTATAGGTTGTCATGTAAAATTTCAGAAGAACTAGAAAGTACAGAATGTTTTTGGACAAGAATGTCATAAACTTTCAAGATGGGTTCAACCTCCATACTCCAAATATCTAACTGTAAGTTTCTGAATATAAATGTTTAAGCTTCTATTACAGATGTAGGGCTTAGATGAATTGTCCCTAAACTGCCTTAGTCTTAAATGCAATTTGACATAGAATACTATCTTGCCTGAGTTTCAGTTGCCAAACTCTGACAGCAGAGATGAGCTGCAGGTCTAGCTTAATGAAAATGTCTCAAATACCCTAAGGAGTTTCCAATGACATTTGATTCTTATGTATACTTCTGAGAAACTATTCTCTAATTAACTGTGTAGGGATCTGATCTCCCAGTTTAAGGTAAATATCTACAGTTTGTCACATGTGTAGCTCTCTGAATCAGTGACTTGCCAGCATTAGCAAACTGGATCCCATGACTAAATTTAGAAGACTGCAGTCTCAAGCTCTGTCCAAACCCTAACATTTGAAGACATTAGTTAATGCAGATGGATCCATAATTAGTAGAAAGGGAATGGTATAATTTTTTCTCTACTCTAGGCATTTGTAATGCAACCCGTTGTACTATTCGTTGCAAAGCCATAGGAAAAAAAAATACGTAAATCAAGTTGGTAACAAAAACAAATTTTTCATTATACATGAATATCCCTCACAACATTGAGGTTCAAGAGAACCTACTACCTATTCCAGAACTGCTTACATCAAGGGTTCAGCGATTTGAAAATAAGCAAGTGATTCAGAGACTGGTCACATACTTGGGATTCTATGCTCTGAGTTTAGAGATTAGGGGAAGAAAACTATACTGGGGAGTTTTATTCAAGTGCAGTGAATCTTTACTTCAGGTACAGCTATTATTTTTGCTCATGCTTGTTGCCCAGGCAACAGCTTATGCAGTGATCACTCTTCACCAGCATAAAGCATTAGCCTAAAACTGTAGAGATTTGGCTTTAGACAGGATAGAATAGAACAGAAGAGAACTATTTCAGCTGAAAGGGACATAAAGGATTATCTAGTCCAACTGTGTACCCAAGTCAGGGCTGACCAAGTTAAGGCATGTTATTAAGAGCACTGTTCAAAGGCTTCTTAAATAGGCTTGGGATATCAACCTACTCTCTAGGAACCCTATTCCAGGGTTAGACCACTTCTTGGTAAAAAAGAATGATTCCAAATAACCAGTTTGAACCTTCCCTGGTGCAGCTTTAAACTATTCAACATGTCCCATCACTGTGCCAGAGAGAAGAGACCAGTATCTCCCTCTCCACCACAGCTTCCTCCCTAGGCAGCTGTAGGCAGCAGTGAGGGTCACCCTAAACCTCCTTTTCTCCAAACTAGACAAGCCCAAAGTCCTTAGCTGCTTCTTAGAGGACATTCTTTCCATCCCTTTCACCACCTTTGTTGCCCTTCTCTGAATGCATTCAAACACCTTCACATCCTACTTAAGTTCTGGAATCCAGAGCTACACAAGAGGTGAGGCTGCCCCAGTGTGGAATGCAGCAGGATAATCACCTCTTTTGAGTGGAAAGTGATGAAGCATTTGATGCCCCCCAGCATTTGATGCACCCCAGGATGTGATTTGCAATCTGGGTGCCAGGAAACACTGACTCCTAATGAATCTGCTGCTGGCCAGTATCCCCAGATCCCCCTCTGGGGCATTGCTTTACAGCCACTGCTCTAACAATTTATACCCATGCACTGCTGGTTTATACTTCAGCCAGTTCCTCACCCAGTGCACTGTGAACCCACCTACCCCACAGCTGATGGGTGTGTCCAGAGGGATAATATCAGAACCCTATAACATTCATGAAGATTACACCCACTGCCTTTCCTTCATCCCACTAGGAAGGTGACACAGGGATATCAAACTAGTTAAAGAAGACTTTCCCTTTGTGAACCCACTTTGACCATGACTAATGATGGCATTATTCTTTAAATGCTTTTCAATAGCATCCTGTGTAACCTTACCCATAATTTTTCCAGGAACTAGGCTAGAGCAACAGATCTGTAGTTAAGCCACAGACTCAGTAGATAAATCTGGGGGAAGAAGGAGGAAGGGAGGTTGTTTGGAGTGGTGGTGTTTGCCTTCCCAAGTAATGGTTACTCCTGGTGGACTCCTGCTCTCCTGGAGATGGCTGAACACCTGTCTGTCCAAGGGAAGTGGTGAATTAATTCCTTGTTCTGCTTTGGTTTTGTGCGTGGCTTTTGCTTCACCTATTAAACTGTCTTTACCTCAACCCACAGGTTTTGTCACTTTTCTCTCTCCCACATCCCAGCAAAGACCAGGAGGTGGGGTGAGAAGGGCATGATCAAGCTGCTATGTGGTCCTTAGTTGCCAGCTGGGACTAAAACACAACACTTTATTTAGAAATTGCTTACCTAGTCTTTCTACAAGACAGACCAATTTGGAGATACTGCCAATGCATAGTGCTTAGCATTTATTTTGAAAGTATGTATGTAAAAGCCAGGGCCAAAAGATCAGAAAGGAAAATGTGAGCACAAAATCAATTTCTATTCTGCAGTCCATTTGATGATGAAATTAGAAAATTTGGTGCAGAAAGCTCTTTTGGCAAACGGACCTCCTTCAATTTCCCTGATGATACCCATTACATAAGGTTGTTTTTTGAGCTTATGTTTTCAACAGTGGGTTTTCCAAAGATGTTCCCAGAGGAAAATTGGTTTTTATCTTATAAATTATAATATTTTTAAGGAATCAAGATTCTTCAGGGATGCCAGGTCTTTCTGGCTCACTTTGTACAGGAATGTTAAGAGACAGCACTGTGAAAAACCTGCCAAAAAATTCTGTGTGAGAGAGAGTTCAGAACGGCAGCAACACTATTGAGCAAACTGAAAGAAAGGATCTAGACACTTAATACCTGAGCAAATAAATTTGGACAATTTTTAACACATGCTGAAATGACCAGGGAAATTTCAAAGACATAGGGAGTTTCTGCTATTCAGTACTTTCTTTGTGGAATTCCATGAGCTGTAAAATAAAATTCATCATTATATAATGGAACATAGATCATTTAGGGTTCCAGCACACAGTGAAACACATGCCTGCTGGGCAATTTTGTGCAACATAGTTGTCAAGAAAAATGATCATCAATGAAATTGGAAGTTACTACCAGATATTGTCTGTTTTATTGATAAGAAAAAACGTGGCCATAGAAATAATTTTAGTTTATTTGCTTCCAAAATCCTAAAGTATTTTCCTGCGATAATTTTAACTAATGTCCATGTTGTTTTATCTGATTGTGTTTTCTCTGTTTAGACACAGGTTTCAAGTACTAGCAAGGAGGGTAGTCCTGTCTGATAAGGAATCTATGAGGCAGCTTTTTGGTTTCCCAGTGTTATTGTCCACAGTATCAATGCCTTTGTAGGTGGGAGCTAATCTGCAAAAGGATCTCTCTCTCTTAATGCAGTAGAACAGTTGGACATCTCTGAAGGATAGAAGAAAAAGAAGGAAAGGGAAAGCTTCTCTTTATGCTCTTCCTGGTGTCACAGAAACAATAATACCAAAATGTATAAAATCAGAAGTTGTACTAAAGGTAATATGATTCCTCATTCCGCTAATGGGATGTTTATTCTTTCAGTGCTTTCTGTAGCAATGCCAAAGGCAAATCACACTTGTCTGAAATAAAACTGAAGAGAGCAAGATCTGATATATGGGGGACTAGTGAACTCAGGACACAGGGGCCAAAGTACTGAGAAATAATGGGTGTGAAATACAGAATCAATGAGAGATCTGAGGAGAGACAGGAGGTCTGTGATTCTTATGAGGAGCTGACACACAAACTGGTTTGGGGTTTTTAAGGTCAAACAGTAGTAATGAAGGCTTGTCTGTGAAGTGACTTCAACATTTGTTTTCTTCCCATGTTGGCTTTGTAAACCTGACTTTGTCCCCTCAGATGTGCACAACTTACTGAGCTTTTGTGTGACCTATTAAAACCGCACAAATATTTGATGGAGACCAGGAGAAAAAAACTACTCTGTCTGAGGGTGAGAGTGAAGGCCTAAGTATAATATGATAAATTATGGTAGTCTAATTATAAAGATCATGGTAACAACTTTCCCTTTGGGATTCACATACTAGATGAGAAGAGATACACAACTGCACGTTAAGGTTTGTGTTTATGTGGTGGGGTGACACTGGCTGGATGCTAGGTGCCCACCAAAGCTGTTCTGTCACTTGTCATCCTCAACCGGACAGGGGAGAAGCAATATAACAAAATGTTAATGGGTTCAGATAAGGACAGGAAGAAATCACTCACTTGTTACTGTCATGATCAAACCAGCCTCAACCTGGGAAATTAGTTTAATTATTTATCAAAGTAGGATAATGAGAAATAATAATCATAAAAACAAGTTCCCTCCACTCCTTCCTTCTTCACAGGTTAAACATCACTTCCAATTTTCACTGTGTCCTCCCATGCAGTGGCACAGGGGGATTGCGCACGGCAGTCAGTTCATCATACATCTTTACTGTTCCTTTCTCTTCAGAGGAAGGGCTTCTCAAACTTCTGTGCTTTTCCAGCATGGGATCTCTCCCATGCTGGAAGACAGCCCTCCATGAACTTCTCCAGTGTGAGTCCTTCTACTGGGCTGCAATTCCGTGTGAACTTCTCCAGGTCCCTTTCCATGGGGTGCAGTTCTTCAGGAGCAGACTGCTCCATCGTGGGTCTTCTGCAGGGTCACAGATCCTGCCACCAGCAAACCTGCTCCAGCACAAACCTTCCACGTGATCAGAGCTACCTTTGGTCATGAATTTACTCCATGGTGGGATCCTCCACAGACTGAAGCTGGACCTCTGATCCACTATGGACCTCCATGGTCTGCAGGGGAACAGCTGTTTTTCCATGGTCTTCACCATGGGCTGCAAGGGAATCTTTACTCTGGTGCCTGGAGCACCTCCTCAGCTCCGGTTTCACTGATCTTGGAGTTTCCAGATCTATTCCTTTCATATATTGTCACTCTTATCTCTGGTTGCTATTGCTGCTGTAGCCTGCCTCCTAACATCTGTTATCCCAGAGGTCTTACTACTGTTCCTGATGGGCCTGTCCTCGATCAGTAGTGTATCCATCTTGGAGCCAGCTGGCATTGGCTCTGTTTGACATACAGGAAACTTCTGGCAGCTTCTCACAGAAGCCACCCCTGCGGCACACACAGGTGCCACTACAACCAAAGTCTCCCTGCCCTGAAAAGTAACTTATCTTGCACAAAGACAATAAAGCTTATATTTATTTTTCTATAAGTTCCACTTTTTTTTTCTTTTTTTAATACGTTGTGCCACTACTGCAATTTAGGTTAGTTATATTAGAATAACTGGTTTTTTAGGTGATGCAAATATGTTTTATATATGCTGAAAATATCAGCTGTTGTTTAGTGTTAAACTTTATCTATGATGAATTTTTCCCTAAGCTTTGTTGGATTTGAACATTTCTGAAATTTCACTATCTCTCATATTTAAATTACCCAAAGGGAAATTCAATATTAGGCTTGCTTGGAAGGTTTCCTTTATTTTTTACTCAATCTAATTTTATAGTCATTTGAATTCTGGCATTCCTACCTACCCAAATGCATTTCCTTTAATATTTGTAATTATGTCATGGATGACATGTTTTATGGATGCATTACCACCGTACAAGCTCTCCTATTGAATCCATTTGCAGTGAATAATGTACTTAAGCATTGTTTTGTGTGCAGTGCTTTACAAGCATGTAAAAATCTCACTTTCAAAACTTTTCTTCAACTTTTCATTATCCAATATGTTGGTCTCCTTTTTTGATAACTGTTTGAGTGTTGTATAACTAACAAATAGACCTAGTCTTACTGTTCTAAAAATCATTCTTTCTACTCTCCCTCTTCCAAGTTCTAGCACTTCCTTTTGCAAGTAAGACCACATTGGTTCAGTTGGCAACACTTTTTATCTATCACACCATGGATGAGATAGTCAAAGACCAAAAAGATTGTATGTCAGAGTAGAGAATAATAGTTCTTTGAAGAAAAAGTACTTGTAACTTAGAATACACAGGCAGATAAAAGAAGATGCAAAAGAAAGCCTGCCTCCATAAGAGGTCTGGGCTCATAGTTTCACAAAGGTAGACCTTTTATACTTTAAGTCACATAACATCTCTCTCACTTGATTCCCTTCCAGTTTGTGACCCTCTACTTTTCTCTCCTGATGTGATATTTCTGCATAATTTCCTCTATATACAAGATTCCAACTATTTTAATGTAAATGACTCAGAGTTCTCACTTCTCACTTCTGACCTCTCTCCTCTCTTTAATCCATCATCTACCATCTCCATTTTTACATGGCTCATAATGATGTTCCTATTTTCTTCTAATAATCCTCAGGAGGAATTTTGAATATGGAATTATTCATATGAATAAGGCAATTTTATTTTAACTTTGAGCTCTTCTATCTGCATTTTGAATCTCAGAAGGACAAAGTGCAGGACTGTTCCAATCAATGAGTTGTGAAATTGTTCTGTATGTCATACAGCTCTGTACATTTTCTTTCTTGTTAAATATTTAAAAAAGAAATATGCAAGGCACTATTGTATGTAGGTTGCAAAGGACTTTATACTCATTTGGTACAGACTTTTGTTACTGCACAAAATCAGGGCATATAATCGTTTAAAGTAATTCATTGAGCTTTCTTCAATTTTTGTACTTTTTATCCTCTGTTTCTCACAGAGAGATTTTCAAAATCTCATTTCTCTGATTGACATTAACTCTATGTAATCTAAATTTATTCACAGATATCTTGCATCTATTTATTTTGTATCTATATTGTCCTACAGCCTACTTTTTTTCCCCCCAGTGCTAACATTTGAGTCAACACCCTGGTGCAAGTTAGCCAAGGATCTTTAGAAGTGCAGTCTTAGCAGCAGGAGATGCATTACCTGAATTAAATGTACAGAAGTGTAGCACTCATCCCACTTCAGCCCCAAATTATAAAAGCAGCCCCACATTATATAAGCAAACCACATGCTTATATTCCTGTGCACCAAATAGATGACAAGAAATAGTTAAATCTGCGCATCTAAACATGGTTAATGATTCTGGTTCCTGAGGTCAAGTGGTGCAGAGAGATTTGTAGCCTCTA
The DNA here is from genome assembly GCF_027579445.1 of Ammospiza nelsoni. NCBI lineage: Eukaryota > Metazoa > Chordata > Aves > Passeriformes > Passerellidae > Ammospiza > Ammospiza nelsoni. Next base: position 74,893,310 of record NC_080634.1, on the reverse strand, counting down.
CCTTGACAGCAGGCTGCTATACCCTGTGATTTCACTTCAGTGGAACATTTGTGACACCTTTTGGTGCTGTACATGTATTTTAACGACTCTTTAGTACTGTACATGCTAGATTTTCAGTTAAGGGAGTCCTCCTACTCCTCAAGGATAATTTTGTATTTGCATTTAAAAGTTACTGAATAAAATTTGTATGGAAAAGTGGAAGAACATATGAGACAAAAGCACTTTTCCATCCTGAGGCAGTCTCTCTGGCACTGGACCACAAAATCTAGCTTCCTTTTGCTTAGTTTCTCTCCTACCCAATAAATGTTGCATTCTTCTCTGCATAATGGTATAACTACAGCAGAGAGTACTTCCTAATGCCCATCTAAATTGGCTTCCAAATTTATTTAAAATCTGTGAATTCCCTCGTGTCATTATATGCTGATTGCACAGCAGAGTTAGAAATCTCTACTAAAGATAAACTGCATGGTCTTTCTTTTTTCAGACATGTATATATGAATAAGAATTAAAACTTTTTACTATTCATCACTTTCTGCTAAAATGTAATTCTCCACAAGGAAGAGAAAATCTTTGGAGAGAAAAGAAATGAAGGATCGTGTGGTAGAAATTAAACCAGCTCATTTTTTGTATGAACGAGGTAATTTAATATGTCTCTCCATCAGTAACCTTTATGATTCACTGCTATGTTTTCATCTTTTCATGATATTAGATGTGGAACACACGCTATTATGGTATTCATCTTCACAACAGAATAAATCCCTCAGTCACTTCATTTTATTTGCAGAAACAGAGCTAGTTGTCTACAGTATAGGTATCTTAGAGTCTAAGAAAGAGGAAAAAACTATATAACAAAACTAAATATTTGTTTTGCAGCTGTGGGAAATCATAGGAAAGAACACAGCTGGTGGAAAACTTTTTACTACAGAATTAGTTGGAAACTTACTGGATAGACTTTGGATAGTCTATAGTCAGAGTGAAGAGCTAAAAATTTGAGAAATTATAAAAAAACCCCAAAACCAATTAATCTATAAGGAATTTATGTACTTTACTGGCATAGTAGTATTAATGAGGACTTGTGTTAGCCAGTGAAAGTGGTATCAGAATATGGCCATTACACTGAAAGTCAGTGGATTCAGGGCACACCAGGTTCACAGAGGTCAATTAATATTGATAAGTTGGTTTCCTAGCTGAATTCTTCATGCCACTGTAAGATATTTATCTTCATCACTACTGAACTTCTTTTTCCTAATAGTAATAGAAATAGTCCAAAGTGTCTCTTACAAATGTAGAGACCAATTCAGTTGTCTGTAGGTCATTAAAATGAAGAAAAGCAACTGTTAACTGTTAATTTGATGTTGAAAAGCAATGTCAAATTACACATCTCTAAAATAGAATTTAACTTTACAAAAAGAAGGCAATAAAAACCTCAACCAAGCAAAGAGAAACTTGTAGCACCAGATGTTTCATTATGACAATTTAACTGCATGGAAAAACACCACATTACCTTTTACATCCAACAGACAGAATTACTGTATGTCCATTTTTCTATAGATCCCACTTTCCCCATCTCACCCCAATATAAAAGTGTAGCTTAATAAATATCAGGACTTTAAAAAAAATCTGCACAATCTTACATGAAAATTTATATGCCTGAGGTTTCACCCTGACTTTACTTTTTTTCTAAGTATGTAAATTTTATTTTTACCCACAGTAAGTAACACTGAAAAAATCATGATATGACTATGAAAACGATTTGGACATTCTTGGCACTAGAGAATGATTTTTCAGATGATTGCACATGATTTCATTCTATGTCACCTATTAGCCTATTGATTAGAACAGCTGGTCCTGATGGACACATAAATTGTTTTCAATATCAAGGAGCTTTGTATCTCTAAAACCATATTATTGGAACAAAACAAAATAACTTTAAAATCAGATCTACTCAGTGAAACAGAATGAAATAAACAACTGCACCTGCTATGTTTTACAAAGCTAATTCTTTCCTTGAATAAGGAGTCTGCTCTTTTGTTCTCAATTATGGAATAAAGGATATTTGGGATTCTAGTAGTCTCACTCTCTTTCCACTGCCATTGAGAAGCTATGGCTTATTTCCTGGATCTTCTCCAGTGTTTTCTGCTTGGCTCATGCTTCAGTGACATTTTTCCTGATATATTCCTGTCTCTACTTCCTCATGTTGTAGTCCAGAAACTTCCTTCAGCTTAATACTGTCTTTTATTTCAGGGCTGGTGGTTTTTATCAACCTCTTTTTTCCTTTCACAAATTTTACCAAAAAAAAAAAAAAAAGAAAATTACGATTGCAAGATGGTACAGAAACTTTTTTTCCTCCTAACACTCAGTTATGATCTTTAAATACAAAACAATATCCACCTAACCAAATATATGTCTTTTGGTACAATTGGAAAAGAGATAGTCATACCTATAGATAAACAGGAAACAATATTAATAAATCTGACCCATTGTTGGGTCAATGTCTCAACAAAATTGAGATCAGACGTGATGGTAATCAATACATGGAGGAATGCTTGAAAGGAACACAACATTGTCTTAATTTAATGGCTTAAATTATTAGGACAGGATAGAATAGGATAGGATTGGATAGGATTGGATAGGATAGCATAGCATAGCATAGCATAGCACACAGCAGGACAAAGTAAATAAGTACACTCCCCTTGAAGATAATAATGAACATTAAAATACTCCAAACTTCAAATATATACATATATGTGTGTGTGTGTGTGTGTGTGTGTGTGTGTGTGTGTGTGCGCGCGTAAGGTTCTTGCTTTATTTCTCTTAATCTGTTTTTCATTAAATTTAGGTGACTAGGTTTTAGATTAGTAGGGCATGTTCACCTTTTCCTTTGTACTTTACCAGCTGTTATTCTGTGACTGCTACTTGTCTAAAAGTTAGAGTTGGTCAATTTAATATTCCTATGAAATATGAAAAAGTTCTTACTTGGATTATGTAGCAATACTTTGATTCTGTTTTAGTACTAGTACTACTCAGATAATTTTGTATGATTCGCTTGTAGTTTTGTATAGTTCTTAATAAAACATTTTTAAATAATTAACAAAATACAGTCAAATGACATCATTAATTATTGCAGGGAAACCATGGAATTGTTTGCACTTTTAATTAAATTCCTCCAGTAGGTTTCAGTATGGTTATAAAAAGTGATTTTAGTAAAATTTGCATAATTGCTTTGGATAAAATGTGTTTATGTAATAAATATATATATATAAATATTTGCTTATGAAACAAACCAGTCAGTTGTCCCAAAAAATTCCTTTAAATGCCTTTCCAGTAGTGGGACATACTACTGGACTTATTTGCCTGCACAGTTAAGAGAGAGGTTAGGACATCTACAAACATCTGATTATTGCATGCAGGCAAGAAAAGCTAATGTGAGTACACTTTTCCTCTTACAGATATATTTTTTTGCAGGGAATAATTTTTTGAGGGATGCCATTTACCCCAGCTGGACAAATGAACATTAGGAAAACATAATGGTAAATTTATGACTTTCAGCAAAAGGTGTCTCTACTTCCTCGTTAAAAACACTAAGATAAAGATGTCTAGCAACCATTCTCTAGTTCTTGGTAAACTCTGAGAAAAAAAAATTTTTTTTTCTACATAGTTTGATAGTAACATGGAAATAGTTCAATTTTAGTAAAGCACATCAGGAAAGCTGAAACACACAAATATCTACAGAAGTGTGACATACTATTTCATCCTTCATTTTGAAAAGTGCAAGCAGCGTGAGAAAATATCTTCTTTTTTGATTGTGATATTCTGCCTATTTTTCAGAAACTGTGCAAAGTGTCATTTTCCATATTCTCTTTTGGATTATAAAGATCAATGACCACTTGGAGTGCCTAGTTTTTTTAGCTAGAGTCTAATTCTGGCATAGATGTTTCCACTGGTAGGAACATGATGAACTCATAGATGAAGGAGAGCAGAGGATATTGTCTATCTCGACTTCAATAATGCCTTTGACACTGTTTTCCATGAGATTCTTACATAGGAAAATGGGGATGCATGGGATGTATGGGACAGGACAGTGAGATGAATGAGCACCTCTCCTATGAGAAAAGGCTAAGAGGGGTGTGACAGCTTGCCCTGCAGATGAGAGGGCTTTGGAGGGGGGAATTTATAAATGTGTATAAATACCTGAAGAGAAGGTGAAAAGAGAATGCATCCAGGCCTTTTTCAGTCGTGTTCAGTGACAGGGCTAGAGGTAACAGTCAAAAAGTTAAATACAAGAGGTTCTATCTAAACATAAAGACAGGCTTCTTTTGGTTTTGTTTTTTTTTTCACAGTGAGGATTGCCAAGCTCTGGCACAGGTTTCACAGAGAGGTTCACGGAAAGTCTCCATACTTGGAGATTTTCGAAACCCATGTGTGCACTGTCCTGGGTTAATGGCTCTAGGTGACCATCCTTGAGCAGGATGGTTACTAGATGACATCCCAAAGTTCCTTCCCACCTCAACTGTTCTGCTATTCTGTGGCACTCTATTTCATCACAGACTTCAAAATAGAACATTTTCTAAGAAGAAAAGTAATGCTTGTACATTAAATCTATGCAATAATTTTTTTACATTTGTAGTTGCTACTGCTTCCAATTCATTTGAGAGTGTGAACCTAGGTTTAAATTAAAAAAAAAAAAGATGAACAAAAAAAGCAAGATACATAAATAGCAATTTCTTTTAAAATATTCTTCTTTTTAGTTTCACCCAGAGTATATCTAATCATGCTAGGACTTCTAAATGTTAATATGCTACAGTTCCACAAATTATAAACACATAAATATGTGTAACCATTTTTTTTGTGAATATCTAAGACAAGCATCACTTTTATTTTATATATATATGGCTTCATACACATATACATATACATTTTTAAAATATATTTCTTCAAATAAAATATATTTCTTGATAAATTTCCAACTCTTGTATATTGGAAATGACTCAAATTAAGTTGCTATTCCATCCATATCCTTTTTGCTAGTAGATAAAACAGACACAAACTGCTCAAAACAGTTGAGGTTGCCAAGATACCAGTGAGTTTCTTGGTTAAGAATCTGATCCTATCACCTTGCAAACAAAGAGAATGAGTCCCTCACGAAGAGAAGAAACAGCTCTTTGAGCCGTGCTGGGGGAACAACCAAACATGTAATTTAAGAAACCTGGGCATAATTATTCTGTTGGAGCTCTTACTTTACTTATTAAGTATTATTCTTATAGGAGTATACTTAGCTTTGCTGTTGTTGTTATGCTGTGTTTGCTTTGGGTTTTTTTAATCTGTTGGAGAAAATTTCAAAACCCATAAATGGCCTAGAGATGTTCAACTGTGAAATTAAAGATCAACATTTTATTTTTTTACCCCTATAGAAGCAAACATGGATAACTATTTAAGAGATCATTTTTAAAGCTACAAGGTCATTTAATGAGTTTTCAAAGATAAATTTAAAAATTCAATACTGATGACAGTAATTAGCCTAGGAACTAACCAGTAATTATTTGATAATATATTTTCAGTCTGTGTGTATATATATATATATATATATATATATATATATATATATATATATATATGAAAAAAATTCAATAGATAAAGAAAAGTATAAAATTGTTAAGGCATAGAAAATGTTTTTCATGTAATTTTTTTTTCAATTTTGATACTTTATGTAACTCACAAATAGTATAAACAAATATTCAAAATCTACCTGTACCTGTTGACTTTGTCTAATCTTTCAAATATTTTCTTCAGCATTATTTTACAAAGATTTCTGCATGTTACCTGAGACCCTGGAAAATCACAAAACTATGATTAAAAAAAAAATGAAGAAACTGAGTAATAGAAAACAAGTTACTTTTATTTTTTCAGCCATTGTCAGCATAAAATGAAGAAAAATGTTTTGTCATTTGAGTTCAACAAGTGTTATTGTATGTAATGTAGAATAGGATTTAATTCAAAGTTTCTCTTATCAGTACAGCTAAAAGCAGTTCTAAATTGGTACAGTAATGTGGAAAAGTAGTCAATGAGACACAAGGCAATGTATCATAGAAGCCAAATAAACTGTACAGAATTGTACTAGTTTTCCTTATTATCTATAAAGTATTATTATGTCCTTGTATTAAAAACAGCAATTCTGTCATTAAACAGAATTTTTTCTTTATTAATAATGTTTATATATTTTTGACTTTTCCAAAATGTATTCCAAGAATTCCACAGGGATGCATATTTTCATTTTAGAACTGATATGAAGAAAGGCAATTTTTTTTTACAGAAATGCAGAAATCTTTAAAATGTATGCTTTTTTTCTACAAGACATTTCTTAACCAACAGCTCATTGCATTTTTGAAATATATCTGAACAATCTTTAAATGTCTAGAAAACCAAGGTTATCAGAAGACAAAAACTCTGCCCCACAGAAGAGGATTATACATGAACAACATTACAGAGAAAAAGAAGGACTTTATAGGTAGATTTTATTTCACCACTTTTCTTTCAACCTTGCAATAACTCACTACAACTTTTGATAAAATAATATACAATTAATTTCAATAAAATTTTTTGAGTCATAACATCATGAATGTTAATAACATTCATTTGTTATTTGTTTTTGCAATTTGCTTTTGTTTTTTGTTTTTGCAATTTGAAATCCTGCAAGAGAACTTCAATTGGTTAGAAATTATTCTAAGAATCAAAATAGTGTTATTAAATGCAGAAATTGTTAATGGTATTGGTTCAAAAATTGGGTTTTTTTGCATCAAGCAACAGTAAAGTCTTCTTAAAACCAAAAATCCTTTGCTATAATTTAGTCATTCTTAGTCATTTTTCAGCCTTTAAAAAACAATAATCACTTCTGAATGTGATTGGAGATCCTATAAATTCAGGATAGCAATGATTTTCTTCACAAAGAATAAAACCCATGGTGTGTTTTAAAAAGCAGCATTTTTCTGTCTAGATGTATAATAGGAAAAGAACAACTAGTAATATTATTCAATTACATTGTCATTTCTATTGTATTCATATTTCATTCGCACTTCCTAGAATAGGAATAATTCCAGATAATTTCAAGTTGGCTTTAAATATATAGCAGCTGGACACAGCCATATAAATGTGACAAGCTATTTTTGGCTATTACACATATTTTAGCTAAGTAAAATGTTCAAATTTTTTCACATACTTTCAATAGGAATGTTGACTTCTGCAAGTGCACCTCCTGAGGAGAAAGGTAAGTGAAATCACAATCATAGGGAGTCATCTTACTCAACTCCCACAAATACAACTCTGAAATTTCATATGAAGTTCAGAGATTCATTAATTCATATGAATGATACAAATAATTTCCCTGTGTGTTTACAGAAAATTCCTTCCACAAAGAGAATTACCTTCAGGAAATGGGGCAAAGGTTATGAGGATGTAAATAAATAGAGATCCAAAATGAACTGTCAGTTCAGTTCAGTCTTTAAGACTAGAGCACAACACTTTGTGAGTGGTGTTGACTCACTCTTAGGTATTCCCTCCTTTTCTTAAATTCATGTTCTACCCAGAGATAGAACTACTACAGAGAGATCAGTAATGAGTGAGAAGTGTTCACTCTATGCAAATTTTCACACTAGGTCTCAGCATAGAGATTATATGGTTAAGCTAGCAACCTAATTTTTTAGTCTGATAAATGGAGAGGGCTACATTCCTTCAGAAAGTGATTCTTAGGAAAGAAGCTAGTAGTTTGTCTTTCTAATTTGGTTAGATAAGAAGCTGAAAGTTAAGAAAAATCAATAAATATGTCTTATATATCTATTATTTGTTCTTTGTTAAGGGTTAAGGCAGCCTCATCATTTTCAAAATGAGAAAAAGACAAAAGAGCAAGGCAAGAATCTAAATGGCATAGGAAATCCTTGGGGAAAAAAAAGAAGCAAGTTGTACTGCAAGATGAAAATAGACTAAAGAGTAGGTCCCTGTTCTGACTAAGACTTATGAGCCCTTTGGTTTCAGTCCAACTAAAAATGTCTTTGAAAAGCACTATCAATGTGCAGAATGGAGAGAGCCTTTCAACTCAGTGAAATTCTTCAAGCACTGAAAAACTTTCTTAAAGTCAGAAGTGTTAAATACCATAAATAAATCTTCATGTATGTTTTATGTTCCATACAAGAAGCTTGAATGTTTCAGTGATTAACCTGTTTTTTTCCTAATTATTCAGCATGTATTTTGCTTAGTTTAAATATTTTTTACAGTTTGATTGGAAAACTCTTACCTAATTTGTAATTATCATCTGTAAGACTCATTAGTAAAAAGAAGGCTTCACAAGTGAACTGAAACAAAATATGCACTGATTATTCAGTCTTGTGTAGTTAGAGCAGGTAATATCCCTACTTGGATACAGGTAGCTGCCTGTATCTTCAAATCAGCCTAAGATGTTACAGGAACTGCTGACAAGAGCAGAAGAAGGGTTGTGGAAGAGACATGAGTCATGTAGACACAAGACAGTGGTTTTGGTTTTATTTGCTTTTTTGTTTTAAGTTCCCATAAGTTAAACATGCTTTAAAAGTTTATTCTCCATAAACTGAAATATAACCTATACAGTACATAGAACCAGCTCTTCTAGATACACAAAACTTCAGTGAAGGTTTATGTGACCCTTATATATACTATCAGTATAAATGAAGCTTGACATACTTCATGTTCTTCTGTTTTTCTTTAATAATTTGTTCCTTAAAAAAAAAATAGTGTATGAGGTTTTTATTTTTTTCCCCTAGAAAATAAGGGTGTGCAGGAACAATCTGTCAAAAATATTTATCTTTCTAGGTCGTAAAGGGAAATTGAAGATGTTCATATTCCCTAGCTGGAGTTGATTGGTTTGTATTTGGGGTGGCATATCACTACCTGCCATCTCATAGACTCCATGATATGTCATGTAGCCTAGATTATCCAGTCTGCAGGGTGATGGGGAAGCAGAAGCCTGTCTCCATATATCTGCCTCTCCTTATCCTTTTTATCCAGTAGGGAAAGATAGAACTAGTCATTTTGTCATGAGGAGAAAGCATCAGATGAGTTAGAAATTCATAAACATATGCATGTACACATAGATACAGGCACACAAAAATCTATAAGTATATATGAGCACATACAGAGAGCAGAAAATTATTCTACCTGTTTCAATGCACTGAATATGAGAGTCCAATCATTCCAGACTCTGGAAAATGAGAAACATTGCTAAAAGGGGTATTCTGCTACAGGAAGAAAATAAAGCACCAGTATTCCAATTTATCTGCTACTATTTTTCTTTTCCTTGTGCTATTTATTTAAATAACATTTAGTTGCTAAGTCTGAAGAAGCAGTAGAGTAATAATAATAAAACTCTAAAAGCAGCACTGCAGAGAAGTAAAGGAGGATTATTCTCTAGGGAAGACATTTTACTGTCTGAAAGTAAGTATAAGAGGCTGTGCTCTACCTATGAGCTCAATCATTGCATATTCTGGCTATATTGAAAGTGGGACACTAAAACTATACTGCAGTCTTTTCTTTCTGTAGAATGTTTCTGAAAGAAGTGGCAGGAATTTCTACTTAAACACTATTTTCTTTAAGCAAAGTTGTGGTGCACTGATGCCCACAGGGAATGCAATGTAAAGATAATGTTAATGGGTCTTCATCAGCTTTTGAAGAATTATTTCAGAATCGTTATGAATTCAGTCCTGTAATTCTACAACAGTTCTGTATTATGCTGAAAATTCACTGACAGCATCAAAATGAATCTCCTTGCTGTTATGGTTATGTTTTACTAAAAAATTATAGTAATTCCAGAGTCCCATTCTTGACTGTTACTACTTCATAAGGAGCAGTGATAGCACTATCCTACAGCAGCCAGTAAAGACACACATGTAAGGAAAGGTGATGTAGAAAGCATTTAATAGGTGTGTGGTGGTAATACTACCATTTTTGTAGCTAAGAATTGTAAAAGGCTTCCCCTGAATGAGAGGGTGTTACCTGCTTAGTTGAGAAATATGGTCTTGCTCCAGCTATGACAGATGAATTATTGATTTAAGACCTTATTTCTTCTTTTCTTCACTGTGATAAAAGAAAAATGTCTAATGCATGTAGCAAAGCAGTACTAATAGCTTCTTTAGTCACATGGCTGATTCCTCCTATGATCTTTATCATGTCTATCTTTCATCTTTTACACCTTTTCCTGGTATCTGATCATCAGCATTTAGCACCCTTAGGAGTCCAGGAATTTATTCAATTATTGTAACATTGGCAACTTTGCGCAAAAAGCAAGTCAGCCAAGCTATTGTTAGACATTCTTTTTTCCTTTTTCTTTTTTCTTTTTCTTTTCTCTTTTCTTTTCTCTTTCCTTCTCTTCTCTTCTCTTCTCTTCTCTTCTCTTCTCTTCTCTTCTCTTCTCTTCTCTTCTCTTCTCTTCTCTTCTCTTCTCTTCTCTTCTCTTCTCTTCTCTCTTTCCTTTCCCTGTATTTTTTTCTTTTTCTTTTGCTCTTTTCTTTGTTTTTTTCCTTGGTTTTGTTAGTTGGCTTTTTTTTTTTTCTCCAAGTATATTGATTCATAATTTTTCCATGCTCGTGTTGTTTTTGTGGGCAGATGTCCTTATATTTTTTTTTCTGAGCTTCTTTGTTGTCTCTGGCAGAATGCAGTGTATTCTTTAGCTGTAGATTGGGTTGTCTGCTATTTTTATTCCCTCCTTTCCTCTGTGTTTTATGGCTAAAGGTGATTTGTTGTTACCCTACATAATCTTAAAACAATATTCAAATACTGCCTCTAGATGGTTAAAATATTTCAGTGTGCCAGAAATGTTCTATTGCTTTGTACAAGAAAAATCAAATAGACTCCATCTCTATCAGCAACCTGTTAAGAATTTCCTAAGTGAGACTCCAAGGCTTTTTAAAAGAAAAATCTAACTTCCAAAAGAAACCACAACACTTCCTTTATTGCCAGAAATGTCTAAAATTAAAAAAATCCCTATCCTATGGAGAACTATTGATCCTTAGACCTTGAATCAAGTGTGCATTTATGACTAGGATATAAAATAACTTAATTTCCTAAACTCCAAAACTGTTCACACTGCATTTATATATATATATGTGTGTGTGTGTGTGTGTATGTATGCATGTATATATATCACCAGCTAATTAAAAAAATAAAATTAACTTACTGCATATTTGCCTTCACATATTGTTCTATTTTTCTTTTTGATTACCTGAATATAGGATTTGTATTTTAATTTCCCTTCCATGACATGTAAAAATAACAAATTTTATTGGTAATTAGAATTGCAGAGTACAGAAATGCTGCTAAAAATCTGTGTTATCAAAGACTGAATGCTTAGTCTTAATTAGCATGTGACTGTTAATTGATTTCCCATAAAGGAGAATGACATTCTGATTTTCAAACATATATGTTAATGCTTACAAAATTTTAAGGGTGAGAAGCTGAATTTGCTGCAATTCTAATACCAATTTTAATGATAATTCTGTCTAAAATACATTGAAATAATAGTGATGCTAAATATGTGATGTTGATTTCAAAAGATGGTTCTTTCTCTCTTTACTTCCGTATTTAGTAGACCCAAACTAAAGGAACTAATATCCAGTGAGGCTAGAGATGTAGAAAAGGCAATTCTTTTGCTTTCAGTGTCTTGCAATGTACAGTTTTTTACAGCAACCTCATTTCTTAGTTGCATAGTAAAATTTGAATAGCCCTACTTTGAAGACTGCAATCATGGCTTCCCATGCAGATTTTCCATGAGGAGAAATACTAAATTTATTAGGCCCTGAGGTATCCACATTTACAGTGGGGTGCACCCACATCAGGAGTTAACCACCACTCCTTTAAACAAGTCACATGTAGTGCTAGAATATCTCCAAGAGAAAAAAACCACAGTATTAGAAAAATTCCTATGAGGCATGCTCAGCATCAAAAGAGCAGGAAATCAGAGCTTGTCTCATGAGCATTCCCATAGCCATAGACATTCAGGGAGGATCAGAACATTTACAGACTTATCACCTACAAAATTCTTTTTTGGTAACATATGGCATTTTGCGATTGTCTCCAGCTATGCTCTAAAAGCAGGTTACTCTGCAGGTAAAACATCATTTCATATTTATGCAGTCACAGCACGTGTGTCTAACCAATAAGGACTATGCACATTTGCTAGCATTTGCTATAACTAAGTTTCCCTCATCTCATCTCAT